>NW_026783096.1:0-67395 GCF_031769215.1 Ylistrum balloti
TATTGAAGAGGTAACAGAGTGAAATGTTCTGTATACATCTCTGTAATTAAAGGAGTTCGGAGATGTCTATTTATATGGGTATCGTATTTAAGTAGCCATGCATTTTTTGTCTAATCTCTAATATTTCTATCAAAATGTGCTTGGTTTCCTCAATATTTCTTTCGATAAAAATACAATTTTAATTTCCCAGGGCTATTTGAGGCACTGTGTTACGGCAGCCATAGTGGCTATATCAACAAAAACATCACATGATTCATGATTATGAAAACACTGTTTTTGCATCAATGATATAAGTTGTACTTAAAATATTTTGGTAATGGATTAATTTAATAGAAAGTACATATTTACAATGTAAAAATAGTTTTATAAGTTGCTAGGTTTCAACATATTAGCAACCACAGAAAGTTACCTTGTCTATTAAATATGCTTCTCCTTCCTAAGTTTGTGTCTTGGTCGTGTACAGGTAGTGTTTTGAACATGCTGACTGTCACATCTGGAAAGTCCAGCAGTGATTTGACTTACTTAGATGTGTTATGCGTGACAATACGATAACGCCGTCTCAGATAGTCGTTTAGAAAAGTATCCTCATGCATACATCAATGTCAACAATGTTCAAACGTGTCTATTTATATCTAAAAAGAGTCATTTTTATTATTCGGATTTAGCTCCATCATCATCATCATCATCATCATCATCATGACTATATTTCATACGTAATACATGATTGCCAGTGATCCACTTAATACATTTTAAATGCACTACTTTAAGGATTTGCATTTGTTTAATTGTGTGATTTATTATTACAATAAAACCCACTCATCCTTTCACATACCCATCTTATCCAGCGTCCTTGAAGAATTTCTTAATTTTCTACCTTTACATGCCATAAAGGTCGTTAATTTACTGATGCCGATTATGGTTAATGCTTTGTAAATGACACGTTTATGTATTATTATCATTTATCATGCTGAATAATTTCTAATATATACCTTGGTTTTCTTATTTATTCTAATACGATTTCCCTCCACATTGCACTGATACAGTTGATTATAACCAATGTACTGAATACAGGGATATTTTGAAACTGAAACATTCCAAAATAGGACCTTAAATATTCCCCACCTTCATCTATCTTATTTTCATAGATCTAAAGTATAACACGACAGCACGTGTTTTACAATCACTTCATATATGCCATAGCTAACGCTTGCACTCTGTTGAAACAGTTAAATAAGCAAAAAGAGGAGATATATCTGATTAGGAACACCCGTAAAAAACTATAAGACCGGGCATGCGTACTAAATAGTATGAATGTTAAAGCTAAGGTGTCCCTTATACAGACACTTGACCTTATTATCTCTACGGCAGAAGAATCCGCATTACCTGATCGAGGACACTTATAGCTCAGTCGGTTATATCTTCAGGTGAAAACTGCGGTAGATGTTCCTACACACCCTACCAGCGGTGGCTTGTGTTTCTCAGGAAGTTGTGATGTAGCACAAGCTACTTAAAGGAGATCCACCTCAAAATGTTCTTGAATGTTCACAGGACGAAAAACATAGCAACTTCATGCTCGAGGATTGATAAAATAGTTAACCAAAGCAAGGCCTCTTGCTCATCTTTTAACATATTATTCTCTGATTGAAACACGTCTGCTCAAATTATAGGAAGTTGAGGCAGTAATGATGTGGTGAACCAAATTATTTACATTGCTCTGAATAAAATACAATACTCTAAAACTGTCCTTTAATGCATGTTTCTGTATATGCCAATACATCTGGTTATAGGTTGCAACGTTTTTTAATGGTACATTTTGACATTTTAATATGAAAAATGTCTCCGAGAGGGCAAATCTGGGCAAACTTGTTTTCACCTTCTATACACTATCAAGGAAAGGTAAGAAAAACGCATCCTGAACCAAATTGATTTTATTCATTTTTTAAAATGTATTTTTAAGAAATGACTGGAACATAATATGGTGCATACAATATTTGATATTCACGTCCAAGACACACTCTACTTGTACATTTACAATAAAATACCCCAGTGAACTAATGGTAATAAGAATAGTAGCAATATCTCACCCAGTATCTAATCTGTGATCGCACTTATCAATATCATTATCGTAATAATCTTATCCGTTATTACAATTGTCTAATGCACCATTAGTTTTATTGATATGATTATCGTTATAATATGATCATGATCGCTTTCAATGATATTAATTTTGCTATTATTTTTTTCATTATTTTTAATGATATTTTTTATGATCAAGTCCGTGATCACCTGTTTTAACAGTAATATCTTTATAACTCCTGGTAATTGCTTCGGAGTGTCACACTATATAGCTGTAGATACAGTACTATTAATTATCATACTTAGTACTAACACTCGGAATGTCACACTATATATCTGTAGATACAGTATTATTAATTATCATACTTAGCACTAACACTCAGTGTGTCACACTTCATATCTGTAGAAACAGTACTATCAATTATCATACTTAGTATAACACTCGGAGTGTCACAATATATACATTAGATACAGTACTATCAATTATCATACTTAGTAATAACACTCGGAGTGTCACACTATATATCTATGGAAACAGTACTATTAATTATCACACTTAGTACTAACACTCGGAGTGTCACACTGTATATCTATGGAAACAGTACTATTAATTATCACACTTAGTAATAACACTAGATGGAAACAGTACTATTAATTATCATACTTAGCACTAACACTCGGTGTGTCACAATATATACTATACGTTAGATACAGTACTGGCAATCCAGCGTTTCCAAACAAGTCAATCAACACTAGCGCCATTCTCCTGTACTTTATTTGATGATTTTCCAAGTCCCTTCACCTCCTGATAAGTCACTATCAATTGACTCTGAGTGATACCAGTGAACGACACTTTTGTTGATACCTAAACGTGTCTGCCGTTTTCACTCGATGGTTTGCTTATGCTTTTGAGTGCAATAAAAAAAATCGTGACAGCTATACTTCAAGAAATAATGATACTTTGTTAAAATTCCCGGAAAACAAACAGAAAAGTAATGAATGATCTGTAACAAAATTTCAGTTCTACAACACCTGCAATCTTACAAAAAAAACAATGATATGTTAATATAATCATAATACAAAATCAAATAAAACTAGGGTAAAATATGAACAAAGAAAATATTGACACGGAGACCCTTGAAAAATAAGTATAAAAAAAAATTAACTATGTGTTCCCTAAGCGTTTTCTGCTTCATCGGCGACATCTGTCTTGTAAACCTTGGTAAATCAAAATTATTAATGTCACGTTCTTAATGGAGATCATGATATACGACAACAAAACCAAAAGCCAAATTAACGAGCATCAAACACGTCAAGCTTCATATCGCACCAAGAACTAGAATATTTCTCAATGCGATCACTATGGAAACCAATAATATTTATCAAATTGCATCTAATGAAACTCTGTGTAACGAGTTTGTCCGTCAATTGAAGACTTCCTGCACGGGAATCATGATTATATGATATTAAGTCAGTGACTCGTCGTACACAGATTTAGTCTTCAGAAGAATGGGCATAGTATTGACAAACGGATATACAGCTATTACTAGTAAACTGTAACTAAATATAGCTATAAAGACGATCGGTTATAATTGTTAAATATCATGGCTTGACGTCAGTAAGACAATGTCAATGGCATCTAGTTATACATGCAGATATATCTATCATGTCTCATTTTTAGATATGCAGCTATTTGCTATCAACGACTATCGTATACACATTTACCCATTTAGGCCTCCAGAATCGGAATAAAGAACACGCCAAATTATACTTCATTAGCCACTAACCTCGATATTTCCCTGCTATGAGATTGCTGGCCAATAAACCTTTTCTATTTTTCATTTATTTTAAAAGAAAACCCTGACCTTTTTATTTGCATTTCACACTTATATTTCCGTATTAACGCAACAAATCTAAATTTTAAATCTAAACATGCAAAAGATAAAGAAACAAAAAATATACAAAAATACCGATTAGATTTATCTACTATGATACAAACAAGAAGTTTTTAATTTCTAATCACAATGTTCTTTTTCTCACGCTTCCTACCCTCTCCGAAAGTTGACGTCATCTATGATTGTCCATGCCTTATATGATTATATTTGAAACTTCTACATTCTCTAAGTCCATTTCACTAGGTACAACTCTTCCGATGGTTGCATTCCCCGTTTTTTCGAGCAGACTTATAAGTTTTTTACGTCCTCAAGCGCTAATGATGCATTTCGATAACGCAAAATGTTAAAAGATTACTATAACACAGTCCCAATTTCTTTCTGAAAAAAATTACATCACGAATAAGTGCTGAACGAATGTACGGGTAAACTGTAGCCAAGTGTCTATTTTAAGATGAACTAACATATACAGCATAGACCACGTTAGCAGTCACAAGTAGCACAAAGAACGACACCAGGAATACTCGGTCCATCAACACACCAAACTCCCTTTTCGTTACCGTAGTCAAGGTAATTGTTTCTTCATCCTTTAATTCCATCGCTCCGTCGCTCTTAACTGCATCATTGTTACATGGAATTGAATTAATATCATCTCCAAATTTGTTCTTTCTTTTCTTGGCTTCAAAATGTTTTCGAGGGTAAGTGATTTTTGAAAGCCACATCGGGATTCGCTCTTCATTTTCTGCCAAATGGAATCTAAGTCCAATTGTAGTGAAGAAGAGAATAAGTGCACTGTATGTGACATTACAGATAAGGTACTGGGTGAAGATCGACACTGGATTTGTGACAGGGAGTTTCTCTGATATCAACGTCATGTACACAGAAAACGAGAGAAACATGGTGACGGAGAAGGACACTCTCTCCCCGGAATGTGGGGGTAGAAGGAATACTGCTAAGTTAATGAAGCACAGGAGGACAATGGTGTCAGAAGGTTAACAATGATGAACTCCGGTTTTCGTTGAAAGATAACTCCAAAAGCGATCGTACTCGTTATGTAGGAGGTTTCATTACATGTATAGAAACCATTTACTCTCCACTGTGAGACATCTTCAATAGTAGACAGATTACTTAAACTGACCGGAAGCAACACCAGTTCGTTTAAATAATCCGGAGATGTAAGTTTTATAGTACAGTTATGACGATCAAACGGATAGTAACTCATATCGGGTCGACAGGATGTGCTTGTCATCACTGTATCAGATATTATATGTTGTCCTGTGTAACCACCACGAACATTGCCTTCCAAAAAAATTGTCTTCGTCTTGGTATTTCCGGATGGGTTGTTCAGAATAAGGAATGGGTTCCACACTTGACCACTTTCAAACGTCACATAAAATACTTTGGAAGTTGACATGTTCCATCGCATTATTTCATTAGTCCATGTCGCAGTAAAAGTGGAAGTGCTCACAAGATCTCCTGATATTTCATGAAAAGCATTAATAGAATGAAAAGTCCATGTAACAGAAACATAAATTGGGTAATACTGGTTCCAAACAGGACGGAGATGTTTGCTGTAGTTCTGAAGAAGTTGATTGTGGAATTCTCTAGCAGATTTAAATGTCAGGACAGTGAATTCCAAACCAGATGTGATATGGCAAATGATATTCAGAAGAAATAAAGTGTTGATATCCATATCCTCCAACCGAATAGAATTCTGCTCAGCAACACGATAACGTGTTTGAATGTCATGGGGGTGTTACTTTATAGAATATCTGAATATCTCTGTTATTGCCAGTGGATCATATCTTAATTCATATTGGCCAAAGCTATTATGGAGAATGACAACGTGATATAGGTATATCAACAAATAATCGATCGCCCGTATTTTGTACTGTGACTATATACAATAATACGTGAATAATAAAAGCGCATTTTGAAGCGAACTGATATATCAATAAAGAGTAGGCTATTTGTTAACATACCAATTAGGATTTATATTTCACTAATGGAGTTTTGTTGAAACTGTCCAGAAAATTGACTGACCATAGCCATTCTTCCATGTGATCTGATAAAGGTAAACTCTATATACATATAACGGTGATTCTTTAAGTGCTGGACACAATAATGATTGATTCATAAACTTCAGTGCGTAACGATTGTGAAGCCATTCCTATCTTAATTCCACTGATGTTGTTGTATTGTTCTGTGTTCTGGGTAGTCCTTACATTCATCAATCAGAGCGTAGCTCTGGCCATTGCACCCAACGAAGTGGAATTTCCAAATGACAAGAATTTGATAATTAAAAGCAGTGTTTATTCCTTTCAATAAAAAGTAACCATATTGTCCAACAATTATTGAAAGTAGGTATATACATTTACGTATGTAATGATTTATATTAACTTTGAAAATAGATACTCTGACTGTGCTAATAGCCAGTTATCAAACTGTAAACGTCGTCACGGTTGTCAGCAATGATCAAACTGTAAACGTCGTCACGGTTGTCAACAGTGATCAAACTGTAAACGTCGTCACGGTCGTCAGCAGTAATCAAACTGTAAACGTCGTCACGGTTGTCAACAGTGATCAAACTGTAAACGTCGTCACAGTTGTCAGCAGTATCAAACTGTAAACGTCGTCAAGATCTTCAACAGTGATCAAACTGTAAACGTCGTCACGGTCGTCAACAGTAATCAAACTGTAAACGTCGACACTATCTTAAACAGTGATCAAATTGCTAAAGTTGTCACGATCTTCAGCAGTGATCAAACTGTTAAAGTTGTCACGGTAGTCAACAGTTATAAAACTGTAAACGTCGTCACGGTTGTCAGCAGTAATCAAAATGTTAACGTCGTCACGATCTCCAAAAGTGATCAAACTGTAAACATTTTTTGGTATTTATCCACCCCATTATAGCAATTCAGTAAGTTTTCCAAATAAGAGATGCTGTGCCATTTACCTCCATTTAATTTCATATTTTCCAGATTGCTACTGAGTTTGACAGTTATCCGGCTCATCTTTTTGCCGGAAATCTTACATTACGTTGTTTTTGTTTGGTTTTGTTTTTTTGTTTTTTGTTTTTTTTTTTGTTTGTTTGTTTTTCGTTTTGTTTTTCGTTTTGTTTTTTTTATTCATTAAATAAGTTGTTGTTTAAGTGCATGTGAATTTTCAGTCATCACCTCTCAAGCTTAGGACATAAAGACCAAGAATATGTCGCATGTAATAAATTTCAAAATACAAAGTTGTTAAGATTTGTTTCTGTCGGATACCGCGATATGATAATCCAGCCAACCTAGAGCCGTCAAATATACTGTATAAGAAGCCACTCGGTAGTTTAAAATTCACCTGGTTAGCCCTTTGAAAGGACAAAATGAAACCTAAGCCAAAGATTTAAGCTGGTGAGAAAAGATTTATTTAATGTGTATTTTGACGAAAAAGGCTTGACACATTTACTCAATTGTCATGCAAATATCCCCCCTGATATAGTTAGCATTCTAACAGCAAGTAAGGCCGGGCTGTAAAGCTTCCTAACCAGGATTATGCAGTCACGATGTTTCAAAAATGACATAGAACAAATTTAGTATATGAACTAGTAGCTAGTTTAATTAGGAACTGTCAATTACAGAGTTGTGTGCTCCTTATTCCGTCTTTTCGTAATGGAGGTTATCTGCTTGTGTGACCAGGTGTTAATTGTTACTTCATTCATTCATGTTATTTTCTCGCGTAGACTAATACAGAAACAACAAATACACACTCCCAAGAGCAGATAACTCTTTATTACGAAAAACTCTTAATGATAGTACTTGAATTAACACTGGAACTTTATTGCATTCTGTCCGAATGCTATAAGGTCGATGTTAATGCCTCTTTTCTTTACCCATGATACGTAAATATTACTTAAGTTTGCATTTAACTCGACATTATTTAGGTTTTACGTTTATCTCCTTGCATGCTGGAAAGGTGTGTATCTTCAAGCATAGTAAAAAGGTGTGTATCTCTATGCATGGCATAAAGGTGTGTATCTTCAAGCAAGGTAGAAATGTGTTTATTCTCAAGCAATGTAGAAATGTATCTATCGTCAAGCAAGGTAGAAATGCGGAAAAGTGTGTTGAGAATGAGAAATATCCTGTTTGGAAACCATAGACAAATTGTAGATATAGTACGTAGAGTATTTACGTAACATAATAAATACCTAATAGTGATCGCTGAGTATGGGCTACTAAGTGAAGTGTAGTGAAAGCTCTGGTAAAGTTCGAGGTGAAATAGTATAATAGAAATGCCTTATTAAATCATGTGTATGAAACTAACCCAGAACAACAATAAATATTTCAATTTCTACCCAAATCAGACTCAATGAAACTACTTCAACATTTAATAACCGTAACTTTACGTTTCAAAAAATGTGAAGCGACTGATGCCTGATATTTCTTGTTCTCCGCTTCGGTGCCTGTAAAACAATGGCCGACATCGCTTCGTTTGCGAGCCGGCGCACCACGTCTAGACGTTATTATTTCGCAAAAAAATGCATACTGTCTTTGTTGCACAGTATTATCTAAATTTTCATTAAAGTTGTCGAAAAAATATATTAAATAATGTTCTTATTTAAGTTTCATTGAATATGAAGTAACCACGCTGAAATATATTTCAACCTGTCACAATAATCTGTCTTCAAATGACGGACTATTTGCTTGTATCACGTCAAACGATATGATGACAAGAAACGAAACGAAAGTTTCCATGCTATAGCAAAAGAGATGCGTGAATTGAAATATAAGGGTTGAATCTTGCTTGTGTCGATTTCATGGGATGATGAATTGAATTGGTCTTGAGATAAATTTAATGAACTGCAAAGCAGTTCATGTTGAATTTGTCTCAAGACCAACTCAATTCATCATCCCATTAAATCGACATAAACAAGATTCAATCCTTAAATGAACAACAGAATGTTGTGATATCGTGGTAATGTAAGCAGGTAGTGTTTAAGACATTTTTTTTATCAGAAGAAGTGACATATTGGAGATGAATAGCAGTACCAGGTTAACCGTAGTGAAGTGTCTTGATAAGATGGTGTAATATACACAGCATTGAATGTATTCATCGTATTTGTATTGGATGAACAGCAATACCAGGCTAACCGTTGTTAAATGTATTTTGGAAATGATGTGACATAATAAGCACAGCTTACAATTGCAGTCATCAGAAGTACAAGGAAGGACAATAGCAACACTCTGTCCATCGGCCCACCTTACTCACTTTGCGTTACCGTAGTTAATGGATCTGTCCTCAACCTTAAAATCAAACCTTAAAATCACCCGATTTCTGCTGTTTCATTGATAAACGATTTTTGTGAATTCCACATAGGGATTCGCTCTTCATTCTCTGCCATATGAAATTTCTGTCTAACTATAATAGAGAAGACAATAAATGCATTATACACAACATAACAGATGAGGTCCTGGGTAAAGATTGACACTGGATTTGTGACAGGGAGTTTCTCTAATATCAACGTCATGTATACAGAAAACGAGAGAAACAACCTATATTTATAAATATTGACACGCGCTTCCCAGAGCAAGACAATCGGTGTCGAAGGCTCGTTATGATGACCTCATTGAAAGATCATTCTAAAGGCAGGTTATCACTGTAAAAGGAACAAGCTAGTATTTTCATTAGCAGCACCTCGAACTTTACCGTCCAAAACTCTATCTTCATTGTGGTATTTCTGATTGCGTTGTTTAGCGTAAGCAATTGATTTCACACTTGTTCAGTCAAACGTCACATAAAAGACTTTGTTAGCGAACACATTGCAGCGCATAAACTGATCAATCTATGTAATAGTAAAATATGATGGGGTTGCCATATTTCCATATATGTTCTGAAAGCATTAATGAAAAAAACGTTTCATTCAATAGATACGAAAATTGGGTTAGTTTGATATCTATTTGGACGGAGAAGATTGCTATAGTTCTGAAGAAGATGATTATAAAAATTGACATCAGATGATTCAAACGTCAAATTACTGAATTTCCGAAAGTGTTTGATATGGCAAATGACATTCTAAAGACAAAAAGAATGATGACAAAATACTCAGGTAGATGGAAATGCTGCTTATCATTACGATAATGTGTTTGTCAGTATTGTTAGTCGGCAAGGAGAGTTCATTATCTGTATGATGAACACAAAATGGTAAAGATCACAAATATAAGTGATTATTCTGCCATTTAGATTAATAAAGTTGAGGATCCTTGACAACTGTTTTATCACCAATGTATGCACAATAACTTTCAGGTATGACCGCACAACTTTCAAGAAATGTGCGGCAAGGCCGTAAAATTTGTTACAAGAAGACGTCACGTGACAGCTTCAGAGACTGCCCGAGCAATTAGAATACTGTATGCAGGACAATCATAACTGTCTGTAGCTGCACACTTCAATGTGGTCACAGTGTCATTTCTTGATCATGAAATCGCTTTCAGATGACCAGAAACGTCACCGATAGAACTCGAATGGAATAGGAAAGCCCTTCAGGATCGTTATCTAATTACGTATTATCAGAAATCGGTTTTGCAAGTTCCTAAAGGTTGAATAGCGACTTTTGTCAAGCAACAGGAAGAAGACCTTCTGAAGAAACACTGAGGAATAGATTTCACCGTTCTGGATTACGTGTTCACAGACCCGTGGTATGACTCACACATACCATAGCTTGGAAGCATTGGGCAGCTGCCTTTGTGAATTGGCGGCTACGTCAACGACACCTATCATTTTAAAGGATGAGTCCAGATTTCAACATGACAGGAGGCGTGTTTGGCGTGGGTTTGAGTTAGAGGTATGTTGACTGATGCGTCACTGAACATGACCGTTTCGGTTGGGGCTTGGTAATGTTTAGAGGGGGTTTTTATTGTCGGACTGACTTGTACGTGACTGGAGGCTCACAGGTTTACGATACCGGAATGAAGTACTTCATTCAATGGTAAGAGCCTTTGCGCATGGTGTCGGCCCTGAGATTGTGCTGATGGACGACAGTTCTAGACCACATAGAGATTCACTTTTGAAAAAGTACCTTCAAGTACCTAGTCTTTCACCCAACCTTAACCTGATCGAGCATGCATGGGGCATGTTAAGCAACCAACTGGAACATTTTGAATTTTCAGCGCCATCGAGATTTTATATTTGTTTTAGAAGGATTTGAACATTTTATGTAATCATACGATTCAATGCAATGTATTCAAAGTGGGGAAAAACCGTTTTCTTTTTGCTTGACTTCATTCTTATATTGCTTATTCCAAAAGATTTTGCCTTTCGATACAAATAAATTAACCTTTAAAAAGAGCCTCCAAACTTTTTGTGCCCAGTACATGGTCAATGGTTCAGATTAAGCGCTGATTGGCACAATTGAAGCAGCTGAGAAAATTCCGTTTATGTTCGTTAATAGACAGACATACTAATACTGGTAACCTCGTTTATGACATCCGACAATGAACCATCACTGTCTGTGTACAGGAAATACACCAAATAAAGTAGACAATGTCTTTTCAACGATCTATTACATCAAATGCATTTTGGTTAAATGTTTACATATAATTTAGGGTTAATATTTCACTAATGGAAATGGGGTTATATTTGAATCCTGTCCGGAAACAGCACAACAAATACCATTCATTCATACATTCATTCATTCATTCATTCATTCATAAATCCTTATAGAAGTAAACTATATTGTACATATTATGATTCGTTAAGTGCTGAACATAATACTGATTGATTTGTGAACCTCAAATGTGTTTCCTGTCTCTGATATGTATAATCAGTGACATTGTAAGTATCGCCATTACACTAATGTTGTCGCTTTGATATAAATCTATACAGGATGGCGAGTTATTGATTACATCTTATTACTAACATATTGGATATTTCAATATAATTATACATTTCCTTTTCATCCTAGTCTGTAAAACACCTTCATTACATTGCCAAGGTTATATTCGATATCGCTACCTCTCATTCATATATTTATAGTAAGTAATGCAAAATGGGATGTGAAAAAATATTGCCTTATTCGGGGCCACATATATCAGATAAACCATTTACAGATATCCCATCTTGGCGACCTGTGTTTACGAATACATCACGGACTTTCCCTACTGCATTATCCCATACCTCAACCTTGCTTAAAAGGATTTGAAATGGAACTGTCGATGTTACCTACTTCATGTTTAAGACGTGACTTGTATCGAAACGCTATACAACTTTTGCTTACGTACCCTGTGCTTGAGGAACGAAAGTGTTAACACATTGTCATTGTGCTTACTTAACCGTCGTCTAGGATCCATGATTTCTTCCTTTAAATTTCAGTAAGGATCACACAATCTTCATCTATATTTTACTGTTGAACTTCCTAATATGCTATCAGATAAGATATGCATTAACATACACATATATACTCTGAAACAACACAATGACGTGGTCTACTTGAAAACTTCAGTTTAGAAACACGCAAATTAAGATACTGAAATATAATGAGAATTTGGCCGTTTTCTGTTACTGAAAGAGTCTGTGAGACACCTGGCGCACAATAGCAAAGAGTGATTCCATGGTCCAATTTTCAAAAAATGCACTGGTTTGAACTTATTTGCCTAGTTTGGGCTTCAATGTCGTTCTTTTTTAACATCTCAAACAAAACATGAGACACTTTATACTGATTTAGAATGAAATCTAATTTAAACCGTCATATATGGAATCATTAAATTATCAACACGTGCGTAAATCGTTTGTCCTGACACCAATTAAAGTTTATCGTGCCTCCGCCGAACACACAATGCTATGTTCATAACGAGCACATCTTATTAAAAGTTCACTAATTAGAAAGTTTACAAACACACTGCAGTCATTTGCGTATGATTTCTACCGGCATTAAACAATCATTAATCCATTTTACATCCGACACCCACCTGTCCATTAGATTACACTGGCTTGTTATATAGTTTTCATGCGCTTCATACTCAGATTGTAGCTTTAAGGATATACGTGAACAAATATAACAGTAAACTACGTTAATCAGATCTGACACAAGCCATAAAAAGTCACGAAGCAATGCTCTTAAATGTAAAAGTTGAATTTGCATATAAGGGAATGAATGCTTTTAACAGCAGCGCTATTTTACATCAGAAGTCTGTTTTAGCTAACATTTCTCCATACTTTCAGCAGAAATACCCCTGTGATTTCCTACAGTAACCCCAAACCATTTACATCCAAACTTTTCAACTACAAATGAATGCTGCAAGAACTGAATGTAGATGACCTAAGAAGTACTCCTTTGTCAGCTCGGTCGTATTCTACTTCTACTTATAACTATGGTCCTACTAGGCACAAAGTATCTGGTGAATAAAGCTTAATTCAAACTGTTCAGCTACGACAGCTTAAGTATCGCAAAGCCCTGCCCGTTGATTGGAATAGATTTTCAAGATACTCATGGTTTCCGTTCAAAATATGCCAAAGATTGGGCGAAACGAGATTCACTTTCTGGGTGGGTTAAATCCATTTTGAAAAGGCTCAGCTGCTTGAAATCTAAAATAGAAACAAAACACTTGTCAGCTTTCCTCGATTCTGATGTTAAACCCATATTTCAAGATTTACATGACAAGTACGTTATTGTGACTGTTGTTTAGGGGTCCAATAACTTGATCCTTGTCTGCAAACATTATTTCATTTCCTGCATACAAAAAAGAACAAGGATTGTTTGATAACGGAGGATATCTCGTCTATACAGTATGCTATTTTTCCAAAGAAAAAATACTTGTTCAGCATACTTTGGTACTAAAATTATTTAGATTACCTATTAATGATAAGATGATAAGGATAAGGACCTCTCCCGTATAATTGGATTCCTACATTTCACAAGAATCTATATAAACGACGTTTTAATGCTGGCTCGTCTAGCTCCTCAACCAAACCTTTGTCAATACTAAGAACTCGACAAGGCTTTTGACCGATCTTCAAAACTCTTTTGTAAAACATACTCTTATACAAAAACATTTGATGTTTCCACTCTGCACACCACCATACCAATGCTAAGAAAACTGGAAGAATGCCTTCGTTCTCTTCTTAAGAGCTTTCTTTTTTAGACAGATAACTATACTGAAGTGCATTTCCTGCAAAACAATATATCTAAATAGGACGAAATAAGAAAAATGATCTTATTAAAACAAGTCACAAAGGCCATATAAAGTTTTTAAATAACTATTTCGGATATATTGGCATAGTTCAGATAACAAGAAATATATTGACGCAATTAATCGTATAAACCCCAACAGAAATAGAATTCAAGGAAAAGAACAGCTCTACTACATCAGCCGCTTATCTCGTTCTTTTCCGACAATCAAACCAGTATGAACAACTTTCCAATAAGTTGTATAAGTGTGATCATTTTACTTTCCCTATTGTGAATTTTCCTTCTCTGGAGTGCAACACACCTTCATCCTCATCCTATCGTGTTAACATATCGCAGTAGATTCGATATTCAAGAGTCTGTTCTAATTATCACGTTATCCATCCATGAAATCTTCAATTGCCGGACAAAATCCTAAATCTTTCTTTTGTTCAAATTTTGCCCTAGATCTATTGAATTTGGATTATAATTATGTGTTGATATTTTTCCGTTTTCTTTCTTTTGTCTTTTCTGGGTTTTTTTTTTTTATTATTATTATTATTTAACTCAGTGATAAGATTAATTTAACAACGACACCCACAAAAAAATCTGTAACTTTAAATGAAATACTGTTTAACAATCATTTTCTGGCTGCCTGGATGTCAGATAAAGTAAAGATAGTATAAAATTTACATTGACGACTTCTTTGTTTTTAATCAGACTATGTAAATACAATCCCGTGTCGATACCCATGTTAACACGGGGTAATCGAATCGTTAACTGCTTATTGATTTGCTCAAGAATAACAATAACAGTTGATGTCAATAATGGAACGGAATAACCCAACAACATTAACGATATTTCCTTATAGATATAGTTTGTTGAATGGCATTATTGATATTTGTTCTGCGTGGTAGAGCTTAAAAGCGCCCTCTTTATCATTTACAAAAAAATTGTCAAAAATCAAATACACTGTATGTGCACATAATCCGTTATTTTGAAGTTATCCATCGAGTGAGTAATAGAGACGTGTCAGCAATGGTGACAAACAACAACGAACGTAGGCATCACACTATGAATGCGTGGACCTTTCTGTTCATATTTGCCTGTTTTATGTGCTTTCATGTAAATTGTGACGAGAAAAAGAGTCATGTTGTTGACATCTCCTATGAATCTGTTACCGAGTTACAGCATTTATTGCTACAAAACTACAGCAAAGATTTTCGCCCCATACATAATCAAGGAAGACAAGTAGTGATATCTGTTTTCTGGGAACTACACAGCATAAATGCCTTCAATGAGGTCACAGGAGAGTTCGTAACAAGCTCCAGATTTACAACTGCGTGGGTCAATGAAATGATGAAATGGGATCAATCTTTATACAATACATCTTACATCATTCTTAACAGTGCAAATATATGGATTCCGGTACTTGCTTTCGATAACCCGACTGGAAGTACTGATATCAGGAAGGAATACGAACACGGAACCATTCGTTGTACTCCTAAAGGCAACCATTTCTTTGCGGTAGCGATAAGGACGAGCACAATTTGTCAACCTGACATGCGTTTATATCCGTTTGATCGCCATAATTGCACCATAATAATTTATACACCTGATTATCTAATTCATGAGATTGCCTTAATACCATTCATTCTGACCGATGTTTCTAAATTAATAGTGGTTTCCCAATGGGAGGCTACTAATTTCTACAGCTATAATGACGATACAAGAGATTACAGCCGGCTGGTATTCGGAATTGAGTTCAAAAGAAAACCGGAATTTGTTATCTTTAATCTACTGGCACCAGTTGTCCTCCTGTGCTTGCTCAATATAACAGTATTCCTTCTACCCCCACAGTCCGGGGAGAGAGTGTCCTTCTCCGTCACCATGTTTCTCTCGTTTTCTGTGTACATGACGTTGATATCAGAGAAACTCCCTGTCACAAATCCAGTGTCGATCTTCACCCGGTACCTTATCTGTAATGTCACCTACAGTGCACTTATTCTCTTCTTCACTGTAATTGGACTTAGATTCCATTTGGCGGAAGACGAAAATGAGATTCTTTACGGTTGCCTTCAGCGATTAATCAAAGCCGTATATCTCATTTTTTTCCTTTGTGGAAGACGAAGAAGACAAAAAGAAGATGACCACCAGGTGGCACTCGACAACAAATCTGCTGATACTGTAAGTACCACCGATTCGCTTCCTCCCGTGTTACCCGAAAATCACAGAGATTTGAATAAAGACAAAAACGTAGGAGATATTCTTATGAAAGACTTCGGCAGACTGATTGACAAATTTTGTTTAGTGTTCTTTCTAATGATGATTGTAGCAGGGAATTTAACGTTTGTGTTATATATCGCACTATCTTGATACTTGTTAAATGTTTGTATTGATTTACATACGCTTTAATTTATGTTATATGTATCCTGACTTTATCCTCCTTTCTCTTTACGTCATTAAAGCCCCAATATACGAAAAAATCACTATAAAAAAACAAACTTTATCTTATTTTCCCCGTAATATATGTATCAAAACAAATACTTTCCATGAATTAAGAAAATAAAACTGACTGTTTTCAATTTAACTATGTGGGACCCACAATAATTCATACATTACCGCTCGTAGCGATGACATTGCACATGCGCATATTCCGCGTGTGTAAACATGGCAGACACAGTACAGACGTTCACCAGTCGCTTCCTTTTTTTCCAATCATACATCAGGCCAGTTCTGAATTTTTACATTATAATTGTACGTCGTATCGTTTCTAAACTAATTATTCCTTCTAATAATTTCCCAAAAACTGAATGTTTATCACAGGAATACTTCAAGTCTACGACAAGACTTCGCAAACATGCGTCCTCTACAAGTAGAAACCTCAACTCTCGCGAGATCAGGTCATGAACTTTCCGACGTGGTTCGGCAACAATCGTAATTTCGATGGAGGCTGTTTAAAATGGAGGTGTGTTTACAAATAGCGAGTTTCAACTGCTCATATATCAATACTTTATGCACAAAGTCATGGTAACTATTGTTTGAATAACTTAATTCTAACTATATCTTAGAGAATATATCAATAATTATGTGTGATTCTACATTAAATTTTTGGTGAATGTTACGTATATTGGGGCTTTAAAAATAACATGCCCGTAACTGTGATTGAAAATAAAACTTTATCTGTAAGACTCAATATGTAAAGCATGAGTCTCGTTATTGTACTTGACAAATATATCATTATTCGTACAGGTAAATGTATCGAAAGTCACAAGTTTCAACATTTACCTATGTGACACTTCAAATTCTCTCTGTATAACATATGATATAATGATGTGTGTAGCATGACTTTATAGACAAAGTGTTGAGGAAAACTTTGTGTACATCCATTTTCTATATGTCCATAAAAATAGCTTTCCCATTGCTGTGATTGAAATAAAACTGTGTTTGAGATTGACTCAATTTACAGTATACAACATTGTAACGGGAAGACTTGTTTTGCTTAATTTAGATAACATATCACTGTCAACTGTTTTTAGTATACATGTATTTATTTACAATGATATAAAATGGTCTTAAGTCACTTAACACCAGAATCTCTCACTCTTTCACTCCATTGATAGAACACAATAAAATAATAATAACATTTGTAAAGATGGGATGTGGTCCACACTTTCTATACAACAGTCTAACAACAAACACTAATGTCTCCAAATCACAAGTAGGCAGTAATCCACAATGGTGCACACTGACGGTCAAATGTCCACACACCTACTAGCAGGCTGAATTCCACTTTCAGTGTACTGAGTCCCTAACTACTATAGCTACTCAAGGTACTCCACAACCTTAACCCTCCCTGGCCGAGGACGAATCCTACGTCAACAGACTCGAGGACTGGACGATCATACCAAATAACCATCCCCAGTTGGAGGACTGCATGGACCCTGGTATACATCACCGGTCAATAGCATTGGCCACAGGTCCGTAACACTACGGAAACGTCAATATGAGACCACATCGGCACCAACAATATCGAGTCAAACTACAATATAATTGACATACACTAATCACAAACGTATGGCCTATTATTCTCAATACATTGCAGTAAACATCTTACAAGAACATGTCATTACTAGCAACGCTACAGCAACATCCGTTTTGCGTGTAATACTATAAGCCACAATAGATGTAACCACTGTATGCAACTCATTATACCTATTCATAATTATTCCAGCTTATAAACAGTAATTACTTGACTACTGTTAGGTTTGTTATAGTGTTAAATATTATGCAATATCACTACTTGAACATAAAAATGTACAGCCACCACCTTACTAGCTAACAATAACAAACACACACCTGTTAACACGTGTATACACCTGTACAGTACAGTAGCGACTCTATATAAACAGAACTAGTAATGACATTGTTTACGTCTGTTTACCGCACATAAAATAGTTAAAGTTACTCATGAATTCAACAAAACATGCATAAACCTCTAACGGGTAAGGCACTCTACGAAAGCTGCGGTTTTCGTTGATGTTATTCCCGTATTTACGTTTGTTAACCGGCCATGGTTACCACGCACCTGCTAGTGTTCCCTATTCTCATGTCCTCTCCTCGTTTTCCAGTTCATATCCGGTACAAAATTTTCTACCGTGCGCACGTAATTCAAAGTTCATATGCATGTGATATGTGACAATAGTTAGGTCAGTGATAAGTAAGCCTTCAATAAGGAAGAGTAGAATTCAGGTAATGGCGTGAAAGAAAAACCTGAGAAATGACTATAGGGGGCAACTGCATATTGACCTCTCCTCCCCAAAGTTAACAACAAGGAAACAAATATATATTCACCTGGTGGAGAAGATGTGCAAAAAAAATGTTCGCATTATTCAATCGGGTACTTCATTAGATGTCCATTCGACTTCAGACAGACACGTGGTTGTAGTGAACCAATTATGTTTTGAAATATAAATATAAATAGAGAGGCTTTCGAAAATAACTCAATGAAATATGTAATTGGATACATGTATGTATATGGATGAGGTGGTGGGTGTAAGAATGTGTTCGTGTGTGTGTGGAAGATTGTGAGTGTGGTGGCGTATGTGTGGTTAGAAATAAAAAATTGTTTTCACATTCTCTTATTTAAGATATTGAAAAAGGTGCACAAACGATGAAGTCTTCTAAACATTAGCGCTTTCAGTATAAAGTTTCACATGCTCAACCATTAGGACACATTTACAAAGTACACGGTGGCAAGGATACTATATTTTGACGACACATATACATTCGATGACGTTACAATAAATTAATATAGAAAACTATTATGTTAGTGTTTAAACAATGTGATAAAATCTCGTTTCTAGTATTGTTTGTCCTAAACCGTCTTATATGGACGATCAAGATAGACACATAAAAATGATACTACCCTCAAAAGAGTTGTCCGCCCTTGTCTCAGAAAGTGAATGGCCACTAAAATGTATTGGAAAATGCTGGTCAATCCAGCAGATTAAGGAAAATGGATTAGTTTTAACATATTATCAATACAAGGATAGAACAGCATGGCATGAAACCTGCGGAGGCATCACGTCTAGTAATGAAGTAATGAAAACTATAATAAATATTTCTGATTTTCCTCATAATAAATGTTTAATATATCATTACATTATCATTACATTGAGTGGGAAAAACTGGCATGAAAAGTTCCATTTATCTCATATCAAATAAAATGATTTCATATAGGCATATTTTGAAGTAAACTGATTTCCAACATCCAACTGGAACTGTGTGACGTCATCTCATTATCCTTGCATATGTGTAAAATAAGTGTTACTACATCACATTGGAAGTTGTGACGTGGTCGAGTTGAATGTCATCAAGCGATACCTGAAACAAAGAAACATTTATATAAGACGAGCTAGCAATCGTTATGACATAAGAAAACGGCAAACACATTTAACGTAAAACACTGTGACACCAGAAGACTGTTTAGTTTTTATGAAAAAACAGCTATTCAGTTTCATTGTCTGTCTCTTTTTACTGGCGAAACATTCCTTGGGGGTGGAGAAGTTGTTTTTTCTACTTCATTTTCATTTCACTCATCAGTTTGTCTATTTCGCTATTTAACTGCCACCCTTCTCATATTGGCTATCATATTATTGAATTTAATAACATACATAAGATACCTATTACAAAGTATAGATTTACTACTGACCGGAAACATAGCTTTTGTTTTGTTTTGTTTTGTTTTTTTTTTTTTTTTTTTTTGCTTATATAGTCTGATATCTGGCATCAACGTTCACATGCAGTATTCAGTGTTTTTGTTATTATAATAATATCTTGATCATTTTTATGCCTTTCAAACAAGTGTTACTTCTCCAAAACTCTTTATTTTGTAAAGATAGTTATGACAAATTTGGTGAAATTCTTTGGAAACCTACGAAGTGATTACTGATATTTCGTCAATCAGCAAATAACAGCTTTAACTCGAGGTCAGACTCAGTTGATAACAAACAATGGACGATATTAGCCATATTGTATCTGGTCTCTGTATTGACGTTTCGACATCTTAAGTGGTGAATCTTATTTCATATCTGATATTTCTGATATTCGGAAGAAAATACTTTTACCATTAATGATCGAAAGAAACACCTGCACATGTGTGCTGTCTTGCTACCTTCCTTTTCAGGTTGTATTAAGAGTTATCTCCCTTTTTACCACTCTTTTGTTACATAGTTGCATCGTGCATGCTTCATGATACTCAAAACATCTTAAGGCAACTATCGTGTAAGTTTATTGTATCATTCCTATCTGATATCAGTTTATACTCAAATATTTGATTCCAGTTTAATTCAATTTATTAGTAATACACTGTAATGTGATAATTAATACCTAGATTTAAACATTGATCTTCAGGTCAAATCCATTCGGTATGTCCGTTATACACTGTTCGTTTATTTTCTATAACATGCTTGGAAAATTTAATCATAATTTCGTTTCTTTCAACAAAGTGTAATTTCAAATAGTGGATTTAGTTTAACAATTTAGATTAGGTTGACATAGATGCTAATTTTATTTGCCCCCGATTACGGTAACGGGGTTACATAGTATATTTACATACATGTATATGAAACCACTCAAAGTTAATAGATGTGATTAGTGTGATTAGTATAAAATGTTAAATTCCAAGCTGCACATTTTATATTAACTCCTAAATTTTTGACACATTGTTTTATTCTGTATTTTGCTGTTTTTCACCCTCTCTTGATGTCTGTGGTCATTTACAATGCCAAAAGCAAATAAAGTTGATTCCATCACAACATGACTGTAATAATAATTTTGTTTTTGTATAAGAAAAACTGCTTCCTAATTTGTCAACGTGTTTCATCTCATTTCTCGATAAGATATATCTACCTCCACCCACTTGATAGTGATTACCAAGTGTGTGTGTGCACCGCTGTCATTCGATGATGTTAAAAAAAACGGATTGAAACAGCATACAATATTTAATATCTTACAATATACACGAATATTAAGAGATTAACAAATAATGGTCTTGTCGGGAAAATAAAATTCAAGTTTTGTAATTGTATTTTTGCACATTTTGCTACTTAAAGCAGAATGCAATCTCACATCGCGCAAACAAAACCTTATACTGCCTTTAAATTTTGAGCCCGGCATACAAATAAAGAGTTGATTTCAATCCAGATTGTTGTCTTTTGCTTTGATGCCGAAAATGAATGATGAATCAGATGAGAATCACCAAACATCAGCAGCACCCTACCTGTTGTATCAGGATAGCCAGAATTGATAACCAAGCTGCTCTTGTTCTACTCAGCACTCTCATAAATCGCTAATCCTTAAGATTCAACACTCTTACGACAAAAAAATGTAAACAAACCACTTGTCACGTTTGCTCTCGGAGAACATGCGTCTTTACTCTAAATAGATGTAACGAGCCCACTCATGACCGAATTTTGAATGACAAAAAATGGCACGAATCAGCTTTTAATGATGTCTCGTTAAGTCACGCAATTTTTTATCGTAGTTATTTCTTCAAAAGTCATATTTTATTAAATTATGAGATTAATGTATTCATGTATTATTTTTGATTTGGAAACAAAGCTAAGAAATCAATTATCAATTTTTGATAGGAATATTTCAAGCTGGTATAAAAGAAAACTCTAATTGCGAGCTTATGAAAGCTTAATATAACTTACGTCATCCTGAGTAGATGAATGGTATTTGGAACCACAACAATATTTTCGTCTGGATGATTTCGGTATACAGCTACACAACAGGTCACCCACAGGAACAGTGAGACTTTTGTCTACAGCATCTGACTCTGGTTAAAATGTAAACCACAAACAATTTCTAATAAGCACGTGACGAGATTTACTCATCACTAGAAACAATAATTTGCCAATATAGTAAAATTGCCTTTCCCATATATACCATTTTCAACAATTTCCCCGTGTAAAGTTGTATACTACATTTTCCAAATCAGTGACACGAAAAAAAGGATTTCTTAAATTAATAATACTCCTTTAATTTTGAGATGAAAGCACCAAAGAAAATATTGAGTTACTTACGTCTAAGGCGACTGATAAGCGATCCTGCTATGAGGACAGTAAATATACCGATTGGTCTCAGCCATTTATAGGAAATAGAATATAATATGTTGACACCTTCTCTGAAAGTAAATATGGATAATCAGTTGTTAGTATGAAAATCAAAACGAATTGTAATGTATTCAATGTTAACCAAAAATTACCAGTACACATTTGGAAATCGATAGATTGAACGTTTTGATCAATTTTAAGGAAGGAACCAGACAGTTTTATGTGCTGTTATAAACTGAAAGATAGTATCAATCTGTATTCTTTCATATCCAGAATAATAAAACTGCATGTTTTGGTAATAGGTGTGATATTTCGTTGTTGAGAAAAAGCTACCAGAAAATTCAAACATGTCAACTTAACCTTCAGTCAAACTCAAAATCAAAAAAAAAATGAAGGAAAGGAAGACAAATTTAATCTCCATGGCACCATTTGAACATACTAAAGGTTTTTAAGATGACAGATATGACAGGCATTCAGGATTTCGAACTAAATCGAAAAATACCAACAATTGGTCAGGACCATCTCCAGGTCATTTTTGGCAGTTTCCCACCATTTTAACTTGAAAGTTGTAAATGTAAAAAGAAGTTTACGTGCAAAGCAAGACAACCGACAAACACGATGGCTATTGGTCAGATGACCTATAAACTTGGAATTCAATGAACAATTACGAGGAGAATGAGATCAGCTGTAGAAAATACTTCTAAAGTTACGTACGGTCCTGACGAGGTGGTAATATCGGAAAGTTGCGATGATGCAAATGTCGACATATTACTTGGTGCTATTGTACTGTTTATGTAGCTAGACATATTTGTATTGGTGATAAGAGAAACGTTTGGAAATATGCAGTTTTCCATAGAAGCTGGTTCAAGTTTTGTATTCACGCTGACTACATCATTTATGTATCGTCCGATCGCAAGCCATCCAACAAGTGCACAGCTCATACATCCACTAACCATGGCTCCCTGTAACAAACGCAATGTTCTTCAGCAGTCAAATTGGAGCCTCAGTTTTAATGATAGGAAGATTACATTATATAAAAAGATGGAGATATACACATCTTAGCAGTGTAAGGTCGGTAAATTACAGAATGATTTTATAATTGAGACAATTGAATAGGTAAAGAATATTGAAGAATATGAAAGTTAATTAAGGTGGAAATTGGAATTTATCAAAGCGTGTCAAATATTTTGTTTAGGAGAAAAGAAAATTGAAAGAGTTAATCACTTGAAAGGATTTTAAAGTTGTCAGAACTATTAATATCATACATTACCATTGTGTTCATGTCTCCTGCAATTACCTACATATCTTACCAATGACTTTGTTAAGATGAAAATTACCAATGACTTTGTAGTACTGAAATTGGTATCTTACCAATGAAGTAGAAATATAACGATTACAGAAGTCAATGATAATTTATCAATTATAAACTTGTTACTGCAATCAGTATCTTACCTACGAAGTAGAAATTTATCGATGCCTTACTCAAATTAATATCTTAAAAAAAGAAGTTGAATTTAACAGACGGGTTTCTAATTAGTGTAACTGAATATCTTACCAATGAGTTTGCTCGTGGACAAAACAGTCCAAGCAGAAATATACCGATAATTGCTCCTCTTAAACAGGAACTTGTAGTTCGGAATATCTGAAAGTAGTAAACCAAGTCTCATACTTAACACCATCCAAATAACAATAAGTAACGACAGCACACAAAATACACAGGACGGCGAATACAAGCTGGTATCAATGACAGTTGGATGAAATTTAATGGGCAGAATATTCTTTCTTAGGTCGCCTGTCGTCGTGCGTCGTGCGCCGTGCGTCGTGCGTCTTTAACTTTTCACATATTCGACTTCTTCTCAAGAACCACGGAATAGATTTTGACCAAACTTGGCACAAAGCATCCCAATAGGAAGCCACTTCAAGTTTGTGAAGAAAAAGGGCGTGGCCCCAATAGGGGCCTCAGGGGGGGGGGGTGGGGAAAGGGAGTAAAATTAGGTAAATCTTTAAAAATCTTCTTCTCCTGAACCAACAGTCAGATTAAGTTCATATTTGATATTTAGGGTCCTTATGGTAAGGTCTACAAAGTTTGCGAATGAAAAAAAAATTGGGTCAAAAACAGCACCACTAGGGGGCGCTAAAACGGGTCAAAATTCAACTTTGACCGTTTTCAACCAAATTTGGTAGAAAGCATCTCTTAGTGAAGGACATATGAAATTATGTTGACAAAAGTGACTATGTCCTCTTTGGGGCCGATAAGGGGTGTAAAAGGGGCCATATGTAAAAACCTTCATTAAATGACGACTTCTCAAGAACCAGTAGATGGATTTTGACCAAACTTGGCACAAAGTATCCCCATTGGAGGCCGCTTCAGGTTTGTGAAGAAAAAGGGCGTGACCCTAATAGGGGCCCCAGGAGGGGGGAAAAGGGGAAACTTGATACGAATGTTCTACACATGATCCTGGCAAGTGTTTTCACTTTTTGGGGCGATTCAAAATCCAAGATGGCCACCCTGGCCTCTGTTTGGCTAAGACATTATGGACTTTCTCTCAAGAAACATTGGGTGGGTCATGTTCAAACTTTGTACAGATGTTTCACACATGGTCCTGCACAAATGTTGTCACATTTTTGCAACATTTTAAAATCCCCAGATTATTGACATATATTCTTCAGGTGACCGCTAAGGCCCCTTGGGCCTCTTGTTATGAATAATATTTATATTTGGTCTCATAGGATGGAAACTGTTCTTTCACCCGTAAGCAAAACTCATCTAAGAATCCACCACACTCAATTAAAAGTAACACTTTTGATGAAAGTTTTTTTCCTTATCTTCTGAATTGTCCTCCATTTTTGTATATTTATTTTTAAAGGACACGTAGTTGAATTTAGCTCTGCTGGAATATTTTTCAACATAACGTTAAATACCACTGAATCATTTACACTATGTCGCTATGTCAATGAACCGTTATCATCCAATCTTCATGCTTTGATAAAGGAGAATTATTCTAAATAAAAATTTCCCGGTGTTCGACATAGATTAATGCTTGATAGCTGTTTCAGATGATCTATTCATATTCATCATTTACCTCTCTGAATCGGTTTAACTGTCTTTATGTAGGTAAACAGCTTGCTGATAAAATAAAATGTTACGCATTTCTATAATCTTTTCTATTCACTCCATGAACAAAAGCAAAGTGAATACAGATGTTTACGTTTTGATTCACGTGCATGTATCAGGGCATGTTCTCTTATCTTACCCGTAAATCATTACCGTCATCATTACTGTCACCGGGTATTCAATATTTGTTCTATTGTATGTAAGTAAAATGGAACGTTATTACCTGTACGATTGGGCCTTCAAGACCGGAAACCAGGAAGGCAACGACAACACCAATAGCTCCAAACACCAGGACTGGTGGAAATATAAATAACTACATTTTGTATACAGAATGGGGGATTTTTTTTTTTTTTTTTTTTTTTTCCTTATTACTTATTTTATTATCGTTGTTCCTAAGGAAAAATCAGAAGATTCTTCCAAATACAAAACACTTTGGTTTCTGATTTACTTTTCAATGCATCAGAACAAGACAAAGCTAAAGTATCAGCAATACATCGTAATGAACTTGAAGTAAAACAAATACAACAGATACAAAATTAGCAACGTGTTTGATGATGAATGTAATCATGCTGTGTCTTACCTGATAGCTGTGTGATAATTGTAGACTTTCTATTCGACATAGACTTTGTATGGGGTTTTACTATATCCTCCCAAAACAATGTTGAAAGACCACTCACTGTGGACGACATTGTGCTGAAGAGAAATTAATACCATTTAGGTTAATAAGCTGGTCCTGAATTCAACAACAATATAACGGCAAAAAAACGAAAGAAGGAAAAGTTTTCTTTCCTTAAAATCATTTCAGAAAAATCCACTGCGATTATTTCAAAACTATTTGAACAACTCTCATCTAGTTGCATTTAAAATGTACTGTGTTCTATTGTGTGTCATTTAATTACACTTATCCTATCATACATCATACTTTAGTTTCGTAATTAATATTTTCCAAACTTTTGACATATATCTTTTTTCTGGAGGCTGTCCATTGATTGCATTGCATTGATTAACAATTATTTTAAAATAAAGTGATTATTTTGAAAAGCCCCCTTCAAAACTAACGATAATCCAAATATAGCGCGAAACGCTGCGCCCTCTGGTGGGGAGAAAATTGTTTGTAAACAAATGCATGCGATATGGAGGCATCAAGTGACGAAACGGTGAATTGTTATTTGATGGTTTAAATCTGCCAAACACGGTCTGACATACATAAAATATCACCAGCGATGATGACGTATCACTTACCAACTGTCTAGGAGAGTCTTCATTACTTTGGAAAAGTTTCATTCTTGAACTTGTCCATCTATCGTTCTGCTCTCTTATTGTTATTCGAGGGTGAGCATTTTGACACTGGCCTTTTCTACGTTTTTGTGTGCGATGACGTGACCCGTTTGCTACAAACACGCTTCGACTGGGAAGCCAGATTTGTTTAGTTTTTTCAAACGCATTTGCGCATGCTCACAGGTCAAAGTGTGCATTGGCGACTTGCTCATTTGCATCTGAACAGACGATTAGGATTTCCCATATAATTAATTAAAAATCCGACGGAAAACACGCGCTTGTATCAATATGTCGGCGAGGAAAGTTCATTTGGATTATAGAACTACATTTTTACGGATGAATTTTTAACAAACTTCACCTAATAGCCCCTTTATTGTTTAGTATGAGGTACAGAATATTCATATCCTATTGATACCTGACGCCTGTATTGCTCCAGAATATCGGATATTCTTGTTACTAATAAAGATATAATATTTTGACCAATAAGCAAATGCATTATTTTAAACAAGAGTTATAACTTCTATTCGGAGGAACTGACAAAGTCTTAACTGGTCTTGATTATATTGTTACTAACTACGAATATTTATAATAATTTATAATTATCTCATTAAATGCACAAGTCAATCAAAAGCATTCATAGACGCGATTGACCTCACTTGATCTGGTCTTTACGAATATTTTGTAAATATACCAAACATAAACATTTTCCCTACCTCAACGATGCACTAAATATTGCTGCTAAGTACAATCCGGGGAGGCATGGGGTGTTCTTAAAGATGTCGACTACCATTTTTGCAATTAACTGAAAGTGATAAATATAAACAAAATATTACATGTTTCCATAATTTCAAAGCAAATGAACATTGAAAATAATTTAACGATAATGAAACTTATCAACAGGAAATTGTCAGTAATTACTAAGCTTTGACATATAGCATGACTTTAAGCGGTATTTTTTCGGATAGTAGCAAATTTTGTTACAAAACGTTTATTTTTTTTTTCAATTATATCATTCTGTCCCGTTGTATCATGGTAGCCGCGGTTAGGTATCAAACATCGTAGGAACTTCGTTTCACAATCCACAATTTGACATATCATGTTTCTAATTTCTAATACAAGATTTGTATTGCAATGGGTTTTTTTTATGTCTGTTCGCACTATTCCTTTTAGACAATTCTCATATGATTATGTCATAACTATTGTTGCAAGGTTTTTTTTGGGGGGAGGCGGTTTTTTCAATCATGATCACAACATTTAGATATATTCACATATCCAATGTGTTATATCCATGTAAATGATATCAACATTGATTCATTGTTGTGGTTTTGCGGCCACTTTCCCCTTTAACATTAATTTTTCTTTTGTTTTACATACTACGGTATAATCCATAAAGAACGAATAAATAAGAAAATAAAAATGAACTGAGGTAACTCAACTATAATACACAGTTTGAAATCTACAAAAACTTACCTGGTTCGGATTATTCACCTCCTTTGATTCCAATGGATCACAACCTTTTGCGTTATAGTACGCAAACAGAACGACTCCTTCCAGAGCAGCGATCAGGTTAGTTATAAGAAAAGCAAATGCCGTAAAGAGGTACATTCTGAAAGAAATCATGGTACTAGTAAATAACGTATAATTGTTGGTGTTATCAATAGAATAATCAAATACAAAGTTGTGAACTATTCTTTATTCATATTTCTAAAACGAATTTCATCAAGGATTGTTTATCTTTGCTGGTTGCCAGGATTCACAGTGCAAATATTTTTTTATCGAAGGGATCTGGCGCTTTGAGAGAGAAAACAACAAACTTACAATCAAGCCAAGTCATATAATCAAATGTTTGTACACTATTCGTTCCGCCATTTGTCCTACTATTTTTTTATTTATATTTATTTTACTCTAAATATTGCATTATTAAATCATTACATATTTACTTACATATCAATATGCTGATGTGATTTTATGGGGAAAAACACTTTTTGATGCATTTACAGTTTTAAATAAAATCTTCGTGAAGATTTGTTAGTTGCTAAACAATCATAGCAGGTAAAATGCATATACCAGAATGTTGCTGAAATGTATTTTTAAGGTATGAAAACCAATCGCCATGACTTTTTCTGTCTACACAGTGGATGTGGTAAATTCCTGACGCAAACAAGACGTTTTATAAAGCTAAATCCAATTAGACTTTAAAAATCATTTCTGGAATTGAATTAAGTATTTAATAAATAAGTAAGACCAGTGAAGGCATATACAGTTAAGAATATTTCACACTATAAAACCAGATTTTATGTTAATGACCAGCTATCCTAATTGAAATCATTTGTAATCTGATCATTGAGACAAGCTTCCTATTATAACACGCCAAACGCTGTTTTGTTTTTTTGTTTCGTTTTTTTTTTTTTTTTTTTTTTCTGTTTTAGTGCTTTTTAATAACAAAGCTTAACACACTATACTTTCCATATTGTTTCTACATGTATAGCATGGTCGGTATATGCTCCATGGTTACAACATCATATTGAAACTTTACAACCTAAAGAATGTATTTAAATAAGTTGATAGAAAATATATTAATTGGACGACCTCTTTTCCAACACACCTCTTTGCTGATTTCACTGTTGGTGTAGCCTTAATTCTCAGAAATGACACCTGTGTTAGTGGTACCCCTAGACCAGAGATAGTGCTCCCGACAACGAGGCTCCAAAACGTCTGTCGAAGTGTTGGATCAGGATCAAAGCTGATTAGGGAATAAAAGATTTGTAGCATAAAATAATGGTATCATTATAAAGATATGGTGAATTAAAAGTAAGAATGAGGAGTAAAAATACTACAAGAATTTTCATTTATCATCCCCATCTGGAATTGAACTTTACAAAATTAAGGAAAACAATGTCCCACATATGCATGTCATTTGGAATATTATCGTCATGATTCTCAACCAATCAACCAACATCCTTTAACAAACAAAAGCACAAACTTCTACTTGTGATATTTCGCATGGATAAAGACGCCTTAACTGAAGTTTTATCGTGAAACGACGTCAAGATTTGTGAATGTGTTGAAATGATAATGTCATACTTGAAAAGATTCATACGCCCTTTGTCACTAAACGATGTCCATGTCGCCGCAATTCCTCCCGCATCAATGGTACCCTGATTCAACAGACATTACATGTTATAAATAATATTTTAAGACCTCCACTTGCCCTAGTTTAAGTTTTTAAATTCGATAATCGTATATATGATTTTACTTTGACGTTGTTCTATGAATTAAACACCATTTGCAATGAAACATATTAAATAGGCATCGTCATGTATTCAAATAATGACTTCAATAAATCTAATATGTAATATTACCTTGATTAGCAGTACAAATATTCCACCAAACATCAAAATCGCTTGAACAACGTCCGACCACACCACGGCTTGAAATCCCCCCTAGAAAAGTACAAATATTTTATTCTCTTGCAAATAATTTTAGTCCATTCAAATCAGGATGAAATGATTACTACTAGATTGTCCCTGCTTCTGCTTTTATCATTCTCACATGTTTTATCAGTTATCTTTCGATCAGGACAATAATACTTCCCATGATCCATTGTTACTGACACCACACTTGAAATATATCCCAATATATCATATCATATATCTTCTCAATCAATTTCCGTGTTCATAAAAACATTATTAGAAATTTCTCGACAATAACTTTAACAAATTCGATGAAAGACGGAATATAAAATTATCATAAAGTATAATTTTTAATGTTGAATGATTACGGCCGAAATCTAATCGGATGTAAAACTGTTTATTGTAATGTTGTGGAAACGAAATACCAAATATCTCTAAGGTTCACTGGATATACGCATACAGAAGCCTTTCTGTTGATGACTGTGCCAGAAAATTGGCGAAACGTGAACGTGATGCATTGGTGTCACTTTTCACTTTGCGGTTGTCGGTGCTGATGATATGAATCCCTTTTAAATGTCTAACGTGTTATCTCCACATTCAAGACGTTCGGTTAGGAATTAAATTGATCTCTAATCAGGTAATTTGCTTGCATTGTTTGCTAACTTTCACGGAAATGAACGTTTGTCATGGATTGAAGGTTATGTCATTAGTAAACTACCCCTTCAGATGTCTGATGTTGTTTTGTTTGTTTAGTTTTTGTACCAGGCATTATGATTTGTCAATAATCACGATTTTCGTACAAGAAGTCGTCAGCTGACTGACAAACTCGTAACACAAGGATTAAAAAGATGTAGGTTGATGAAAATTATGTGGATGTATCATGGTAGTTTGCTGGTTGGTTCCGTTGTTGTATATGTTGACCGTAACATTACTTTCTTGGATTGACCAAGGTTTACATAGTGAGTGACATCGATGAAGCAGAAGACGCTCACTGTTCCAGAAATCCTGGTCCGATTCTCCTTGTACATTTTCAGGAGTCCCGAGTATTTTTGTTCTGTTTACATTTTGGCCTAGTTTATGGAATTTGAGTTTGTAATAACAATTACATTGTCATGTTGTTTTTTTCCCCTTTACCATTAACATGACCGAGGACCACAAAATGTAATCAGATAGAGGAAGTGAATTTTTCATTCAAATTAATTACTTTGACTAATTATGGGTATGATTATATGTTTTGTTTCATTAATAAACTTACAATGTAAGTATAAATGACCACTACGACCATAACGCCGACAATGGACACCCAATCTGGAATCTCCGCCACTACAACACGAAAATCATTTATGCAAATCATGCATTCACCAACAAAGGTATTACTATTTTATAACGAACTCTTAAAAGCATCTTCATGTTTGTCGACTTTGTTCACAGATTAATCATTTTGCAGCCACATCTCCGTCATTTCAAATAGTGTCTATACATGTTCTAACTATCCGTTCTTTTGAACCACAATTTACTCTTAATTTTCGCTTTGAGTTGTAATCCTTACCCTCCTCCAGTGTCACTGCAGGAACAAATAATACCGTTCCTAGGTAGTTTAGCTGCAAAACAAGTGAATTGTAAAATAAACCACCATCAATCAGCTAGAAAATACCATGTTGTTATCAATTAGCGTTCCTTCAACATTCCTTCTAATAAATATGAATTGATTTAACTTTTCAATATCTCGTCAATTACTCACTTTGTTGTACTGAACGAAAATCTCTTTCCTTAATTAATGTACCCTAAACGTTTTGCTGTAATCAACAACTTTGTAATACACAATAAATGGCAAAGAAAGTCCGAACGTCGTAATTAAATCCCTTTCTCAGATATTGTAACAGATCTGAAATGCACACCTTTGACTCAGCAGTGATCGCCTCCAATGAGTTACCCACATCTCTGACGTTACTCATTTAACCCAGTCCTATAGTAAATATACTAGGAAACGTACATCGTGCACTGGATATTCAAGTTTTTATCTATTTATGGCATGTATTCCATTGACACTTAAATATTACACTTTCAATTATGAACTGGATTTCTTTTGAGTAGATTGATGATGTATGATATGCAGGTGTCCAAACACACATGCGGATGTTATCTTTACTTTTTTTATAACCTGTGAATCTAGTGACTCTAAATGATATACCTTTTATAATCCAATTGCTCTGGGGGAATTATGACGAACTCTTAATTTACACAACCGAGTGAAATTCAAAAATAATAAATGACAGTGCACCCGGCACCCTGTTTTTACAAATGGCATTATGATATTGAGAAAATATTCAAGTACAAACACGTTTATTTTGATATTCGTTATGAAAGCTGAAAAAATGTGAATAAGCAAGCCGTATTTGTGATAGATATAGTGTTGCATTAATTAGTAGTATATGGAGAAGATCATTTATTTCTTTTATATTTTTTTCCCAATCCATCGACTTTCCAAGTGCGTAATGTACAAAATCAAGCATTTTGAAGAGAGGGAACTTTTCGCGCAAGTCTGGCAGAATATGAATCAACCATTTTGATCAACCATGCGCATTTTAAACATATTTTTTATTTGGTCCTTATTCATTTCCTCGAAGGACGCGTAAACTACACAAATATACAAACTAAGTTCAAGTTAAGGATATCTCTTGCCTGGTAACATCCCTTTGATCGCATACATTTTCACACATACAAACATTAAAGTGATAAACACCATGTCTGAAATATGCTTATATAATGTGCTTAGCTGTCATTATAGTTTATAATACATTACAGAAATATCATGAATAATAAAATTTGAAATTTACATTAATGTTGCCGTTCATCATGAATATGTATAGGTGGGTTTTAGGCAATATCACTCTATGCACCATTTGTAAAAAAAATCTATGAAATGAGAGCGCAGAACAATCCTCCACTAATTTGACAATACAAAAGAATTTATCATTCCAATAGCCGGTTTTGGTTTTTATTCAAATAGCGTATAGTCGGTTACTTTTGCGAGAATATTTTCACTTTTAGCGGTATGTTAACGTGACCACAAAGAGTTAATCCGTGAAATAATGAGACACGTGTTTCCAATATGTCATTTTAGACCCAGATCATGAAATTTGTATTCGTTATCATAGTTAAAGAATTTTACTAAAACATATTGGCCAGTAAAAATAACCACCTTTACAGTGTTTTATAACCTTAAACGGCTCATTAAACTCCCACGTCACATTATATTATTTTAAGTGATGCCTTTATTGTATTATTTATGTCTGTTTGTTTTGTTAACGTCAAAAATTATTAAACTTTAGTTTAAACTTTCATTTCTTACAAAATTTCGGAGGCAGAATTTAGACAATAAACAACATTTCTGTTATAATTTTTTCTAGTTTAGATAGAAAGATAGCAAAATATTAAATCACGGTTATTATACATATTAAAGCGATTTGAATGACCTATAAATAAGTCACTTGTTGGTCTTAATGTAAAGTTGTAGTGTAGATATTTCTTACTTTAACGAAATGGTATTCATATCTGATATAAATGTCCATCTAAATATATTTGACGGCGAAGATATTTGGTCCCGCACTGTTTACAGACAGATCTAAACATGATCTTGCATACTAAAATCCAACTTATTTGTAAGATTATTGTTAAAAATGAAACATAATTTATCATAAATGGTCTGTTTTGCCATGTCACACGTCCATGTAACCAAAATCGTAAGAAACATAGTCACGTCTTGATGACTGTCTCAGCAGATAAAAACTTACTTTAAAGGGAAGTCAATTTGAGAGTTTTTCCATTTGCCAGAAAAACCGTATTCAAAGGGTTCATGTCGTGTCAAATTATTAAACTCGTTAAATAAATTCCATCTTATATTGACACTCATGTAACCTCTTTCTGTAAATATATGCAATTAAATATCCTATATGAAGATAGTTTGATTTCACTTAAATGTTTGACAGAAGAGTCAGATATCGTCGCCTTATTTCTCATAGATAAAATTTCCGCTTAAAAAGTATGGGATATGAGACGACTTTTTTATCAGGTTTAGCAGGATAAGAGTAATGATAATACCTACCCCTGAAATGATACTTAGCACTGTAGCAAACATTCGGATCCCGTGTGACTTGTACCGTAGTTCTAAATACTGCAATAAAAATGAAAGAAACATTTTCATATTTTTTATTTGTTTTATTGTTTGCAACTGTAATGTCTAACAGCATAACTTACAAACATCAGATGTATGATAACTGGTGATTAGATTTGTTTTCTTTAAATAACAAGACATTATTGATCATGTTTATCGTATATACATCAGAACTGACATTCAAGGATACTACAGACTCTTCAACATCAGCCGCCTACCTCAATTTTCTACTTCAATCTAAACTTCAGATTGTGAGAGGTTTTTTTTTTTTTTTTTTTTTGTATTGCTGTACAATATCAGTTATAGTGTTTACATGCCGCAGTTGATTAGATTGCAAGACCTGTTTCCATTTTCACGATTTTCGTGCAAGGAAAAGTAAACTGAAGGACAACCCAGTAACACAGGATTTCAAGAGATACAGGTTGATGAAAATTATGGGGAAGCTTTATAGCCGTCATAGTGATCTCATTGAGAAATATTTCATTTCTTTGTGTGATATGAAGCTGAACGTGTTTGATGTCGTTTATTTGCCTGTTGGTTCCGTTTATGTTCACCTTGTGATATTACTTTCTTGAATGGATCAAGGTTTACATGGCGTCCGGAACACCTGGTATTATTCTCCGTGTACTTTTCAGGAGTCTCCGCGTTTATATTTTGCTTTAGTTTTGTTGAAATGAATTTGGATAATGATTATGTTGATTTTTTATTTTTTCACTCATACATTAAAAAATGTGCATGTGTTAAATGTTCATCCATTGCTCAATTACTTTATTGATTATAGCTTGAAACTTTACACAGGTAAGTTGTGTATGCCTCTCCATCATTTACATTGTCAGGCTGAAGTAGTACATTACTTTGTCTATCTTGTCAACGGTTTTTCGGTCATTAGTCCATCGCAAACACGTTTCTCGCCTAAAGATGTGTAAAAGCATAGTGTAACTACCTGTAATACACAAAACCAGCATAATTTTGGAAAACGTCTTTGATACTCCATCGCAAGGTTGAATGAAACTGATGAATTCCGCACCTGGCATGACCGAAGCCTTGTGATGTCCATTTGACCAAGAACAATGTAAATGTGCTGCCCTGGCCTGAAATGTTACCTGTTATGTCGCATATAGAACACGTGTGGGATGAGATGTTGCGTCGCTGACGTCACCTTCAAAATCAGCCGTTGACGTTACCAGACATGTCACGTGCGTTTGTGAAAATATTAAATGTTATTTCCAAGCATTTTAAGCACACTTGTCGCATCAGTGTTGTCAAGCATGCAGCGATTCCAATGGTGGACACACACGATGAGCTGGACTTTGTTTAGAGAACGTATGTGAAATCTGATCTCTTTCAAAGACGCTGCTGAGGCAATTACCATATAAATTGAGCTGATGTTAATTAAAAATAAGATAAAACACTGTTGAAATCTTTTTGGTGATTTCTTTTTTTCCGCTGGTATAAATATATAATCATGAATATATTTTCTATCTATGTGCCCTATTAAGTCCGTTTCATCCACTATGAAATAAGCATTGGTGTTCGTTATCGACACACACTCTTTTTAATGTCGTCGATGATTATGTATCCTAGTTTCTCGCATATTCAACTTATCAAAGCGTCTATCAGAAAGGAAATATCCCTCAGTTTGAATTGTAGGTACCACAGGGCGAAAACTCCTCAGACATTATGATTTCTTTGTTTATCTGGTTTTCGCTTTTATATTTTTACTGATTGTCTCTTGGATAAAAAGTGATAAAACACTTTTCGCATCAACATGGTAGTTATTACATAACAAGTACTTCGGTTGGACCTAAATTTACAAGGTGTGTAAAAAGTCTTTTTTATTGTCTGGTATTAACCTCTATGCACTGTTTTACGATTTGTTCTTTAGTCGTTGCAACAGTTCTAACTACATCGGTTGTCATTGTTATTTCTCAACTATGTGTGATAAATCTTCAAAATACTTAGAAAAGAAAAACGTGAAAAAAGGAAAAACAAATGATCATACTAATCTCATACAGTAAAGCCCCGCTAAGTCGAACTCCTCGGGCCTGTGTCAATAGTTCGAGGAATACAGGGTATTCGAGTAATCAGAGGTTGGTCAAAATGCTTGTTATCACTAATATCACAGAGAGTAACGGCGTGTCGGCTTCAGTGACTATTTTTCTATACGTACTGTTTGTTTAGATAGGCCTAATTACGGACACAAAGATATGTGAATCTAATCATAGAAAAATGCAAAAACAAACTCGTTGTTTAAAAGGCAGCTAAGGCATTAGCTTAATTTATGTATCGGGTAACATTCCAGGCTAGACTCCCGGGTGACAAGTTGGAGAAATGTTGTGATCTGATTCACAGCTTTTTAAGTAGAGATAAGTACCATTTACGTGAGCTTCAGAGTTTAATTGGTCTCCTTAACTTTGCATGTTCTGTTGTGATACCAGGTAGGCCATTTTTGAGAAGACTTATTAATCTTACAATAGGTGCTGCGCATTACCGTATCAGGTTGACGCGGGAGGTCAAGGCAGATTTGAGCATGTGGTTAACCTTTCTAGCTCATTTTAATGGTTGTAATTTTTTCATACAAGAACAATTTGTCTCAAATGATACCTTGCAGCTGCATACAGATGCTGCTAGCACTCTAGGTTATGGAGCTATTTTTAAGGAGCAGTGGTTTAATGGTTCCTTTCCTGCTGATTGGAAAGTGTATCACATTTCTAATCTGGAATTTTACCCCATTTTACTAGCCTTGAAAGTTTGGGGTTCACTGTGGAAAAAACACAGTATCTTATTCTTTACAGATAATGAGGCTCTGGTGCTTGTCATAAATAAGCAAACCAGCAAGGATCCAACATTATTGCATATGGTGCGATGGTTGGTTTTGCATTGCTTACGTCTTAATATTAACTTTCGAGCAAAGCATATTCCGGGTGTTAAAAATGATCAGGCTGGCTCTCTTTCTCGGTTGCAGATGGAAGCTTTCAGGGTCCTTGCACCATCTGCTCAGAGAGAACCTGTGTTTGTACCAGAAACGTTCATTCCACAGGCCTTTTCAAACACATTGAAGAACTTTTAGCGTCGTCTTTAGCTCCTTCCAGTAAAGCAATTTATACTAGGGCTTGAAACCTTTTTGACCAGTTCGCTATGACACAGGGTTTTTCATCAGGGAGTGCTTGCATCTCTCCTTGTCATATTGCTCTATTTGTTGCCCATCTGCATCATAAACAATGTTCACTTAAGACTATTTCAACATATTTGTCAGCAGGAGCATATGTACATAAGCTTCTGCACAATTTTGACCCTACAGAGTCTTTCTTAGTGAAGAAATTAGTTGCAGGTTGTTATAGATTAAGTCCTTCAGTGGATATGAGACTACCAATTACGGTTGAAGTGTTGAACACGATACTTAAGGCTCTACAGCATGTTGCTCAGAATGCATTTGAAACTGCTTTGTTTCAAGCAATGTTTCTTTTTGCTTTTAGTACATTTGCTCGAGTTGGTGAGATTGCAGCAACAGAAAGTACTGTTAATCTGGTTCAGTTTCAACATTTTACATTCTCAAGATTACAGACTCCACCTACTGTTCATGTGGATTTTTATAATTTCAAACATAACCTGCAAAAGAAACGTCATGCTATTACATTTAGTCATGGCCCTGCGGTCTTCTCTGCGGTAACGGCACTTAATACTTACCTCACATATAGAGGCAAGGGAGAGGGTCCTGTCTTTTTACTACTGAATCAGAAACCTGTGCCACGTGCTTGCTTTGACCGTATGTTAAAGTCCTGTTTGGCATTCGCAGGCTTGGACAGTTCTGTGTACAAAGGTCACAGTTTTCGTATTGGGGCAGCATCATATTGGTCACAGAGAGGCACGTCAGACTCTCAGCTTCGTTCTTGTGGTAGATGGTCCTCAAATGCTTTCAGAAAGTCAGCTGCTCCATAACCGGATTGCTGGGGCCATTTGGTTATCTTTATGTAGCTGTTTAATAGGGCTAGTACCTCTTTAAAGCCTAAATACTGCTATTTTTAATGGACCCACCTGTCAGTCGACATCATGTCAAGTGTATGTTTGACAAACTTGCTGCATTTCAATATTTTGGATACACCCCTTTTCTTACATGGATGCTCTTTTTGTGCTGGGTAAACTTTGCGTACGGTGACATTATTGTTTTATATTCCGGACACAATTTTAGTTGTCAGAGCTTGCTTGGGCCAGTTCTGTCACCTGATATTTGAGGTGCTCACATTTATAACTTTTGCCGTGGTGTGTTATGGACTGTGTGGTGCACTTGTTGTGCACTGCCTTTGCGGCCGTTTATTTTGCAATCATCTTATTTAACTTGTAATGTGTATATATGTATCTTGTTCTGATGGTGCATATTTTTTCAGAGCTTTTCTTTTTGCAGCTATATGTTTTGATTATGCATGTTTTAACAGAGCTTGCTTGGGCAAGTTTTGTCACACCGATTTATGGCCATTAGCCCTCTGGCTCAGGTTCCTGTTAGTCGGTCATGTTCGTTGTGCCCTTATGCATCATTTTGATGCTGAAGATAGATAGTTTCAGACCTTGCGGTCTCTGTTAACAATTTTTAACTATTGTCTATTGGTATTTTTTCTTTTCATTTTCATATGCAATGTTTAGTTTAGTAAATTCTTTGTAAATGTGAAGCATCAACCAGTTTGGTCTGGTAGATGTAGATCAAGTGTCTTCACATTCATCGGATTAAGTTCATTTTGGTATACTAATAAGAATCTTGTTGGATCTTGCTTGGGCCAGGTCCATTGTTTTTGTTTGTTGCCAATGTGTATATTCAATCAAAAGATAACTATGTGGCTTGGGTAGTTTTGTATGGGTTTCCAGCCTTGTATTTCCACAACTTTAATATTCATAGGTCGCCTTTGTAGGGAAGACATTTTGTCATGTCTTTGTGGCGGTTTTTTTGTTAACCCCACATTGGCTTTTTATAATTACTAAAAAATAATCTTTTGTTCATTTTACGGTTTTTGTAACTGTAAGACATGTTTTTAATTTCATAAATAAATACAAAGTCACCCTCTCTGTAAGGGTGGCCTTTTTCATTCATACTCATTGTTGTGTCGTTTCTTGTCGTAGTGTGCAGATACATAAAAGGCAGCTAAGGCATTAGCTTAATTTATGTATCGGAAACACTATACAAGATATTTTTATTGTCAAAATTTTTGTTCAATATATATACGAGTTATTCCCCTTGATTTTCTTTCCAAAAATAACTAAGAGTTATGTCCCTTGAATTAGAGGGTCATCGGTCATCTGATTGGTCAGTTACTTTCGCGCGGATGCTGAGACCCCTCTCATAACGCAGCCATCTTTATTTGTATCAATACGTAGTTCAATTAGTGGAGTGGATTTGCATTTGTTATGCAAAATTTACCCACCCACTTCCACCCTATCATCTGTTATATAGTAACGTTATTTATTATCAGCAATTGTGGCGGTTTTTTTGTTAACCCCACATTGGCTTTTTATTATAATTACTAAAAAATAATCTTTTGTTCATTTTACGGTTTTTATAACTGTAAGATATGTTTTTAATTTCATAAATAAATACAAAGTCACCCTCTCTGTAAGGGTGGCCTTTTTCATTCATACTCATTGTTGTGTCGTTTCTTGTCGTAGTGTGCAGATACATAAAAGTGTATAAATGCCCCTTGGGGAAAAATTCGTTACAACGATACATCAGTAGAAAATCGTTCCGTTATTAGTGTGTCATTTCGTAATTTGGTTTTACTGATTAAAAAAAGCTTTCGGTATAATGTTACAATATCATTCAATTTTTTAAGTCAAGCTAAACCACGTGTGTACTAGAAAGGTAATGATCAAATTACTGCATAAGGTGTGAAGTATCAGCACAGGTAGGTAAACCTGTCGTTAATCCCTTAATTGGCTGCTGTCATGTCGGACACCTGTCAAGTGTGACACAGGTGGATTACATGTTCGAGGAAAACATTGGAATATACTATGGTAATATTAGGGTACGGGGATAAATATGAGTTCGACGAAAAGGGGGTATTCGACGAATAGCGGTTCGAGAAATCCGGGGTTTTATAACATAGAATATATAAGGAAACGGTAGGGACCGAGCGGGCAGTTCGACGAATACAGGGTATTCGTGGAATGCGGGTTCGAGTAAGTGGGGTTTTGCTGTAATTAGATCTACTCAAAAAAGGAAAACATTTGTATTGAGCAAATTACTTTCTCAAAGTTCAAGTTCTAATCGCTGACATATCCCTCAGAAGGGCTTTAAAATTGCATTTTCATTTCAAAATCGCTTCCAATAACAGTTGGAAATTGGACCGCCATTTGATTATTTGAAGGAATTGCAAACACAAACAAAATACATTTGACCGAATATAAGAATCATAGTAAACAAAACTAAAGCAGGTTTTTATTTCCGTATTTATCAGAAAGATCGCCCATTGTGACAGGATGAAGTAGACATATTGGTCAAACGTCGGCGACAATATCCCGATTTATTATTATCCACCCAAATGTCGCGGTATTAACGAAATCTGTATGACCATTTAAATTTGTCGTATTTGCCTACCTCAGAAAATGGAAAATAGTGTCGGAAGCATTTCTTTCAGCAGAATCATCCTGCTTTGTACTTATCCTCATTTGCATTGTGTCACTTTTTTAAGATTGATTTCGACAGATTCTGATTTTCCGCATTTGCTGTGTAGGTGTTACCAATTCAGACCTTGGCTCCACTGTATTTAATTCTGAATATGTGTTTGAAAGATGATTTTGATGTGTGTGTATTTTGCATAATGTTATTCGGGAGGTGTCGTAACACCATACAAATACAGCGCTTCATGGATATACCATTACCTTTGTTTACTTGTATTTCCACATTGATCAGTTTGTAAGGGTATGAACTGTTTTTTACAATGACGTAGACTGGATGACGTATGGTTGTTTCAAAAAGACAGGAAATATATGTATTTCATAAACGCGTATCATCTAACTTGCTCTTTTCCGTGATGGGGGAATAAGTTTCATTCTTAAATAATTGAACGAAGTTTTCAAGATTGTTGATTATATGAGATACACTACAAACAAAACAATTCGTGATTTTTATAGATATGATATCAAATCTACACTGTTTACCTTAATAAACAACAAATTTAATAATGACATGTCAACATAAGAAGATAAGAACAAAAGAAAGATTAACATGGCGACCCTTAGAATATTAAAAGGCACCAACCATGTAAATCATAATGAATCCACGCGAGTGACGTCACGATAACGATGTAAACAAAAACGATATTATGAATTTCAAATATCAAACATTTTGCTTGAAAAATCAATACAAATCTTTCCTTTTGTCCCATGAAATAATTTTGCAGATGAACTAGGGAGGACATTATTACATTTTGAAATCTTTGTAATAACAATATCAAAGTATTTAGGGGAGGCAATTTATCGGCTGATGCTTAACTGATGAAGTAATCATGAAAAGTACCTCAAATATACTTGTAACCTCCAATCTCTTCAGTGTAGGCACCAAAAGATGTCGATTCAAAAGGTCAGCAAAGAAGTAACCAAAGTTTGCCATATACCACTGCATACCATACATGTACACTTCCGCCGGAACACCCAACATCGTGATGCCTGATTCATAGGAAACTACTAGCGATATTGCCACTGGGATAGCGGCCATTTGTCCACTGCCCAATAAATACTGGGAAGTTGTCTTGTGTTTTCTTCCTTTCAAAGACTGATACAGACCAACTCCAAGTGACGTCATCACTGCTACGGCAATGATAGCATAATCCTCCCATTTCAGAAACGCCATTTCAGTGTCAACTGTCAGTTATCTGAATAAAAAGAAAAAAAATGAATTAACTGTATTAATACATCGGGGAAACGAGTCTTTTGGACCCAGATATTCCTTAGTGTGGTTGTATATGTTGCTTCATGTACATCGATTCATTAAAGTATTAATACGAACTATACTAAGTTTTGACTAAATCGCTGAGGTCACGATGTCTATGATGCATTAGTTAAATGGGGTATCGAGTGTTGCATAGTCATATACCAAATCTAAATTTTCTATGTATTTATCTTTTTAACAAAAGGAACACCTTCAGTGACTGTAATTCGTATTCCACCAGCCAAACGACATGTCTCTGTTGACAAAGTACGTTCTGTTTATTGGAGCGGTAACCAATAGCGATGCTATGTATACATCTTTGTATTTAAAGGAGCTGGATGTTGTCTATTTATATGGGTATCTTATTTTAGTAGCCATGCATTATTAGTCTAATCTCAGATATTTCTGTCAAAATGTGTTTGTTTTTCTCAATATTTCTTTCTATAAGAAAAAAGAGTATCAATCCCCCAGTTTTATTAGAGGCACTGTGTTACGGCAGCCATTTTGGCCATAACAACAAAAACATCACATGATTCGTAGTTTCGATCAAATTTTTCTGGTATCAATTATATAAGTTGTACTTAAAATATTCTGATAATGGATTAATTTGATAGCAAATACATATTTACAATGTTAAAAAGCTTTATAAATTGCTAGTTTTCAACGTATTAGCAACAACAGAAAATTACCTTGTCTATTAAATATGCCTCTCCTTCCTAAATATGTGTCTTGGTCGTGTACAGGTAGTGTTATGAAATGCTGTGAACGTTTATACAGTGATTTTACGGTGGATGGACCATTCAACAGTGATCCGCTTGAAGTGTTTGAAGCTTTGGTGTTTTTTGTCAAGAATGCAAGCTATTAAGCAGTTTGTATTTTTGCATGTTTGATATTTAAAATATGTAGATGATATTTGAAGATAACCGGCGTTTGAGATGTCCTTATTGTATGGTATATTTGACTTGTCTCACATTACGTCTGTAACAAAGGCTTACACATGTAATTTACCTGTCCCTTTAAATGACGCTTGAACGTTTATTACAATGGAAAAAACCAGAAAGTTGACTTTGATGTGATATTTTGGCAATTGTTAAGGAAAGGTGTACTTGCATTGAGTGCGTTTGTGTAGCCGTGCGTAACGGACGATAGTGCTAACAGCCATGGCAAATCTATATTTAAAAGCAATATTGTGGCATATTTTAATAATGAGGAAAAACGCTAGTGAATATGAAATAGAGTATTTACGACGGTTTTCTGTCTAAACGTGTGTGTAGATCCGAAAACCAGTCCTCATGCCAAAAGTATGCAAGTGAAATATATCATTTATATGAATATATTCAAGGCAACATCAGTGAAAAGGTCCTACAAAAAGTGTAATGAGTCAACATGGATTACGGAGCGCTTCATCTAGGCGGTATGGACGTCTCCATCGTATGCGTTACCAGTCCTAAGCCAAGCGATGGCCAACATCGAAACAGAAATTAATTTAGCGCGATTGACCATATTGCTATACGGCTAAAAGACAAAAATCACGAAATCGCTGATGATCCAAATCGTGTTTTTATTACGAATGTGATGGAATTAAAGCAGATAATCCAGGCAAACAATGACAGTATCACAGCCCGTCGGAATAGTATAGAAAAATCAATGAACGCTGACTTGAAAAATATGAAATGTATCCTTGAGGAGAAAAATATTGAAATTGGGCGATTGAAAACGCAGTTGGAACAATATAAGGAAATGAGATACAATCTCGAACCTGTAACCCTGCAGTTCGGTTTTAGGAAAGAGATGGGTGCGATTCTAGCTATTTTTAGTGACAAAGAGGTTGTGTATTTTTTCACTGGAATGGAAGTCACTGCTTTACATTCCTTTCCTTGATAGCGAGAAAGCTTTTGACATCATATGGTGAAATGGTCTTTTTTATAAACTTTATGAGCGTGGTATTCGAGGGAAAATTTGGAAACTTACCTTCAATTCTTATGTGAACACTAAAGTATGTATCTGATTGAAGAGCTAACTCAGTAATTACATGAAAATCTCGCGCGAGGTAGGCCAGTGGAAAATTCTCAGCACTTTTATGTTTGAATTATATGTAGATGAATTGATGAAGATTTTATGTGAGATAAAGTGTGGTGTTAACATTTTGAGCATGCATAATCCTGGGATTTTACTAGCTGATGAACTAACTAAATCCAGCCTACAAGATCCGCTTGAAGCGTCACGAACATACGCCTTCAATGGACAACTAAAATATAACGTTACCAAGAGTGCCGTTATTATGTTTAACAACAGAAATCAATCGGTGAAACATGACTTCTGCATAGGGGTAAAATAATGATGGCCGATTTATGAATGTTTTACTTGGAGGAGAAATTATGGCATCGGAAATAAGTCTCGAGAACTGAACTTCACTTATGACTGAGTCTGCAAACACAATATGCGTATTAAAGCCTGCACTTCTACATTGGTAGCAGCGCCTGTAGTGTTAATTCACATTTCTCACTTTAACAATAATTACATTGCTATGGGCCAAACCATTCCTTGTACATAGTTGTTTCATTTTCTATATTTCTATAATCATATTTTGTTGAATCAAATTTCACATGTTGGAGGGAATAAAGATATTCAATTCAATTCAATTCAAATATATTGAAGAGGTAACCAAGAGAACTGTTATGTATACACCTCTGTATGTAAGAAATTGGATGCTGTCTATTTATAGTTGCCATGCATTATTTGTCTAATCTGTAATATTTCTATCAAAATGTGCTTGGTTTTCTCAATATTTCTTTCTATAAGAAACAATAATGTTAATTTCCCAGTTCTATTTGAGGCACTATGTTACGGCAGCCATTTTGGCCATATAAACAAAGCATCACATGATTCTTAGTTATGATCAAATATTCTTGCAGCAATTACATAAGTTGTACTTAAAATATTCTGATAATGGGTTAATTTGATAGAAAGATCCTATTTATCATGTAAAAAGAGTTTTATAAGTTGCTAGTTTTCAACATAGTAGCAACCACAGAATGTTACCTTGTCTATTTAATATGCCTCTTCTTCCATGTCTTGGTCGTGTACAGGTAGTGTTTTGAACATGCTGACTGTCACATCTGGCAAGTCCTGCAGTGATTTGACTTACTTAGATGTGCTATGCGTGACAATACGATAACGCCGTCTCAGATAGTCATTTAGAAAAGTATCTTCATACATACATCAATGTCATAAATGTTTTTTTATTTATTCTTATCTAAAAAATAAAGTCATTTCAATTATTCGGATTTAGTTCCATCCCCATAACATCATCATCATCATCATCATCATCATCATCATCATCATAAATATATTCATATATATAATACATAATTCTCAGTGATCCACTTCAAACATTTTATATTACTGTAATTTTCTCATTATAAAATTTTGATTTTTTCCCTGCACATATTTGTGATACAGTTGATTATAACCAATATACTGAATACAGGGATATTTTGACACGGAAGCAGTCCGAAATAGGACCTTCAATATTTTCCATCTTCAATAGATCTAAAATATAAAACGACAACAGATGTTTTACAAGCACTCCATAAACGCCATTAGATCTTCAGGTGAAAGAAGGAAAATCTGGACAAACTTGTTTTCGCCTTTACGATTAAGAAAAAATTACGAAAAATGCATATTTAACCATCTTTCCTTTATTCATTTATTATTTATTTATAAAAGTGACTAGAACCTAATTAATTTGGTGCATACAATTTGATATTTGATACGTGCAAGACACATACTACATGTACATTTACAATAGAATATGTGCAAAATTGACCACAGTGAACTTAATGGTAATAAGAACAGGAGCAATATCTCATCCAGTATCTGATCCATGATCGCTTTTATCAATATCACTATTATAATCTTATCCGTTATTACAATTGTCTAATGCACCATCACTTTTATTAATATGATTATCGTTTTAATATGATCATGATCGCCATTATTGATATTAATTATGCTGTAAGTAAATCCGTGATCACCTGTTTTAACAGTAATATTTTTATAACTCCTGGTAATTGCTTCTTCTCCCTCCCAATGACACTACCTTGCCTAAATCATTCGCATTTCCGCTTCACCGTGTCTCATAAACTCCATGCCCATCAGCTTATCAGTACATCTTTATGCCTATTTATGATAAGATCATTGTATGTCTTTAAAATATATTGTACTTACTTAACTAACTACGTTTAAATTTACTTATCAAAAACTTACAGGCAGGTCATACTTATTTCAAATGATTCCTTTCTTAAGTCACCTTCTGTGTATGTATAATATATAAAACACCTGGTAATAAAAATATATTACTTATATCTTAATCATCCTTCAATTTAAACCTATTACGCAAACATTCTAGAAGTATTCTATTAATCACCTAATTAGTACTACAATGTAACACTCGGAATGTTGCGTCATATATATGTAGATACAGTACTATTAATTATCATACTTAGTACTAACACTCGGAATGTGACACTACATATCTGTAGAAACAGTAATATTAATTATCATACTAAGTACTAACACTCGGAGTATCACACTACATATTTATAGATACAGTACTATTAATTATCATACTTAGAACTAACACTCAGTGTGTCACACTATATACGTTAGATACAGTACTATTAATTGTCATACATAGTACTAACACTCGGAGTGTCACACTACATATCTGTAGATACAGTACTATTAATTATCATACTTAGAACTAACACTCAGTGTGTCACACTCTATACGTTAGATACAGTACTGGCAATCCAGCGTTTCCAAACAAGTCAATCAACACTAGCGCCATTCTCCTGTACTTTATTTGATGATTTTCCAAGTCCCTTCACCTCCTGATAAGTCACTATCAATTGACTCTGAGTGATACCAGTGAACGACACTTTTGTTGATACCTAAACGTGTCTGCCGTTTTCACTCGATGGTTTGCTTATGCTTTTGAGTGCAATAAAAAAAATCGTGACAGCTATACTTCAAGAAATAATGATACTTTGTTAAAATTCCCGGAAAACAAACAGAAAAGTAATGAATGATCTGTAACAAAATTTCAGTTCTACAACACCTGCAATCTTACAAAAAAAAAAACAATGATATGTTAATATAATCATAATACAAAATCAAATAAAACTAGGGTAAAATATGAACAAAGAAAATATTGACACGGAGACCCTTGAAAAATAAGTATAAAAAAATTAAACTATGTGTTCCATAAGCGTTTTCTGCTTCATCGGCGACATCTGTCATGTAAACCTTGGTAAATCAAAATTATTAATGTCACGTTCTTAATGGAGATCATGATATACGACAACAAAACCAAAAGCCAAATTAACGAGCATCAAACACGTCAAGCTTCATATCGCACCAAGAACTAGAATATTTCTCAATGCGATCACTATGGAAACCAATAATATTTATGAAATTGCATCTAATGAAACTCTGTGTAACGAGTTTGTCCGTCAATTGAAGACTTCATGCACGAGAATCATGATTATATGATATTAAGTCAGTGACTCGTCGTACACAGATTTAGTCTTCAGAAGAATGGGCATGGTATTGACAAACGGTTATACGGCTATTACTAGAAAACTGTAACTAAATATAGCTATAAAGACGATCGGTTATAATTGTTTAATTATATCAAATATCATGGCTTGACGTCAGTAAGACAATGTCAATGGCATCTAGTTATACATGCAGATATATCTATCATGTCTCATTTTTAGATATGCAGCTATTTGCTATCAACGACTATCGTATACACATTTACCCATTTAGGCCTCCAGAATCGGAATAAAGAACACGCCAAATTATACTTCATTAGCCACTAACCTCGATATTTCCCTGCTATGAGATTGCTGGCCAATAAACCTTTTCTATTTTTCATTTATTTTAAAAGAAAACCCTGACCTTTTTATTTGCATTTGACACTTTTTTTTCCGTATTAACGCAACAAATCTAAATTTTAAATCTAAACATGCAAAAGATAAAGAAACAAAAAATATACGAAAATACCGAATAGATTTATCTACTATGATACAAACAAGGAGTTTTAATTTCTAATCACAATGTTCTTTTTCTCACGCTTCCTACCCTCTCCGAAAGTTGACGTCATCTATGATTGTCCATGCCTTATATGATTATATTTGAAACTTCTACATTCTCTAAGTCCATTTCACTAGGTACAACTCTTCCGATGGTTGCTTGTCCCCGTTTTTTACGAGCGCTAATGATGCATTTCGATAACGCAAAATGTTAAAAGATTACTATAACACAGTCCCAATTTCTTTCTGAAAAAAATTACATCACGAATAAGTGCTGAACGAATGTACGGGTAAACTGTAGCCAAGTGTCTATTTTAAGATGAACTAACATATACAGCATAGACCACGTTAGCAGTCACAAGTAGCACAAAGAACGACACCAGGAATACTCGGTCCATCAACACACCAAACTCCCTTTTCGTTACCGTAGTCAAGGTAATTGTTTCTTCATCCTTTAATTCCATCGCTCCGTCGCTCTTAACTGCATCATTATTACATGGAATTGAATTAATATCATCTCCAAATTTGTTCTTCCTTTTCTTGGATTCAAAATGTTTTCGAGGGTAAGTGATTTTTGAAAGCCACATCGGGATTCGCTCTTCATTTTCTGCCAAATGGAATCTAAGTCCAATTGTAGTGAAGAAGAGAATGAGTGCACTGTATGTGACATTACAGATAAGGTACTGGGTGAAGATCGACACTGGATTTGTGACAGGGAGTTTCTCTGATATCAACGTCATGTACACAGAAAACGAGAGAAACATGGTGACGGAGAAGGACACTCTCTCCCCGGAATGTGGGGGTAGAAGGAATACTGCTAAGTTAATGAAGCACAGGAGGACAATCGGTGTCAGAAGGTTAACAATGATGAACTCCGGTTTTCGTTGAAAGATAACTCCAAAAGCGATCGTACTCGTTATGTAGGAGGTTTCATTACATGTATAGAAACCATTTACTCTCCACTGTGAGACATCTTCAATAGTAGACAGATTACTTAAACTGACCGGAAGCAACACCAGTTCGTTTAAATAATCCGGAGATGTAAGTTTTATAGTACAGTTATGACGATCAAACGGATAGTAACTCATATCGGGTCGACAGGATGTGCTTGTCATCACTGTATCAGATATTATATGTTGTCCTGTGTAACCACCACGAACATTGCCTTCCAAAAAAATTGTCTTCGTCTTGGTATTTCCGGATGGGTTGTTCAGAATAAGGAATGGGTTCCACACTTGACCACTTTCAAACGTCACATAAAATACTTTGGAAGTTGACATGTTCCATCGCATTATTTCATTAGTCCATGTCGCAGTAAAAGTGGAAGTGCTCACAAGATCTCCTGATATTTCATGAAAAGCATTAATAGAATGAAAAGTCCATGTAACAGAAACATAAATTGGGTAATACTGGTTCCAAACAGGACGGAGATGTTTGCTGTAGTTCTGAAGAAGTTGATTGTGGAATTCTCTAGCAGATTTAAATGTCAGGACAGTGAATTCCAAACCAGATGTGATATGGCAAATGATATTCAGAAGAAATAAAGTGTTGATATCCATATCCTCCAACCGAATAGAATTCTGCTCAGCAACACGATAACGTGTTTGAATGTCATGGGGGTGTTACTTTATAGAATATCTGAATATCTCTGTTATTGCCAGTGGATCATATCTTAATTCATATTGGCCAAAGCTATTATGGAGAATGACAACGTGATATAGGTATATCAACAAATAATCGATCGCCCGTATTTTGTACTGTGACTATATACAATAATACGTGAATAATAAAAGCGCATTTTGAAGCGAACTGATATATCAATAAAGAGTAGGCTATTTGTTAACATACCAATTAGGATTTATATTTCACTAATGGAGTTTTGTTGAATCTTTCCAGAAAATTGACTGACCATAGCCATTCTTCCATGTGATCTGATAAAGGTAAACTCTATATACATATAACGGTGATTCTTTAAGTGCTGGACACAATAATGATTGATTCATAAACTTCAGTGCGTAACGATTGTGAAGCCATTCCTATCTTAATTCCACTGATGTTGTTGTATTGTTCTGTGTTCTGGGTAGTCCTTACATTCATCAATCAGAGCGTAGCTCTGGCCATTGCACCCAACGAAGTGGAATTTCCAAATGACAAGAATTTGATAATTAAAAGCAGGGTTAATTCCGTTTAATATAACGTAACCATATTGTCCAACAATTATTGAAAGTAGGTTTATACATTTCCGTATGTAATGATTTATATTAACTTTGAAAATAGATACTCTGACTGTGCTAATAGCCAGTTATCAAACTGTAAACGTCGCCACGGTCGTCAGCAATGATCAAACTGTAAACGTCGTCACGGTTGTCAACAGTGATCAAACTGTAAACGTCGTCACGGTCGTCAGCAGTAATCAAACTGTAAACGTCGTCACGGTTGTCAACAGTGATCAAACTGTAAACGTCGTCACAGTTGTCAGCAGTATCAAACTGTAAACGTCGTCAAGATCTTCAACAGTGATCAAACTGTAAACGTCGTCACGGTCGTCAACAGTAATCAAACTGTAAACGTCGACACTATCTTCAACAGTGATCAAATTGCTAAAGTTGTCACGATCTTCAGCAGTGATCAAACTGTTAAAGTTGTCACGGTAGTCAACAGTTATAAAACTGTAAACGTCGTCACGGGTGTCAGCAGTAATCAAAATGTTAACGTCGTCACGATCTCCAAAAGTGATCAAACTGTAAACATTTTTCGGTATTATATCACCCCATTACAGCAATTCAGTAAGTTTTCCAAATAAGAGATGCTGTGCCATTTACCTCCATTTACTTTCATATTTTCCAGATTGCTACTGAGTTTGACAGTTATCCGGCTCATCTTTGTGCCGGAAATCTTACATTACGTTGTTTTTGTTTGGTTTTGTTTTTTGTTTTTTGTTTTTTTTTGTTTGTTTGTTTTTCGTTTTGTTTTTCGTTTTGTTTTTTTTATTCGTTAAATAAGTTGTTGTTTAAGTGCATGTGAATTTTCAGTCATCACCTCTCAAGCATAGGACGTAAAGACCAAGAATATGTCGCATGTAATAAATTTGAAAATACAAAGTTGTTAAGATTTGTTTCTGTCAGATACCGCGGTATGATAATCCAGCCAACCTAGAGCCGTCAAATATACTGTATAAGAAGCCACTCGGTAGTTTAAAATTCACCTGGTTAGCCCTTTGAAAGGACAAAATGAAACCTAAGCCAAAGAGTTAAGCTGGTGAGAAAAAATTTATCTAATGTGTATTTTGACGAAAAAGGCTTGACACATTTACTCAATTGTCATGCAAATATCCCCCCTGATATAGTTATCATTCTAACAGCAAGTAAGGCCGGGCTGTAAAGCTTCCTAACCAGGATTATGCAGTCACGATGTTTCAAAAATGACATAGAACAAATTTAGTATATGAACTAGTAGCTAGATTAATTAGGAACTGTCAATTACAGAGTTGTGTGCCCCTTATTCCGTCTTTTCGTAATGGAGGTTATCTGCTTGTGTGACCAGGTATTAATTGTTACTTCATTCATTCATGTTATTTTCTCGCGTAGACTAATACAGAAACAACAAATACACACTCCCAAGAGCAGATAACTCTTTATTACGAAAAACTCCTAATGATAGTACTTGAATTAACACTGGAGTTTTATTGCATTCTGTCCGAATGCTATAAGGTCGATGTTAATGCCTCTTTTCTTTACCCATGATACGTAAATATTACTTAAGTTTGCATTTAACTCGACATTATTTAGGTTTTACGTTTATCTCCTTGCATGCTGGAAAGGTGTGTATCTTCAAGCATAGTAAAAAGGTGTGTATCTCTATGCATGGCATAAAGGTGTGTATCTTCAAGCAAGGTAGAAATGTGTTTATTCTCAAGCAATGTAGAAATGTATGTATCGTCAAGCAAGGTAGAACTGCGGAAAAGTGTGTTGAGAATGAGAAATATCCTGTTTGGAGACCATAGACAAATTGTAGATATAGTACGTAGAGTATTTACGTAACATAATAAATACCTAATAGTGATCGCTGAGTATGAGCTACTAAGTGAAGTGTAGTGAAAGCTCTGATAAAGTTCGAGGTGAAATAGTATAATGGGAATTCCTTATTAAATCTTATTTAATTAAATGTGTATGAAACTAACCCAAAACAACAATCAATATTTCAATTTCTGCCCAAACCAGACTCAATGAAACTACTTCAACATTTAATAGCTGTAACTTTACGTTTCAAAAAATGTGAAGCGACTGAAGCCTGATATTTCTTGTTCGCTTCGGTGCCTGTAAAAAAATGGCCGACATCGCTTCGTTTACGAGCCGGCGCACCACGTCTAGACGTTATTATTTCGCGGAAAAAATGCATACTGTCTTTGTTGCACAGTATATCTAAATTTTCATTAAAGTTGTCGAAAAATATATTAAATATTGTTCTTATTTAAGTTTCATTGAATATGAAGTAACCACGCTGAAATATATTTCAACCTGTCACAATAATCTGTCTTCAAATGACTGACTATTTGCTTGTATCACGTCAAACGATATGATGACAAGAAACGAAAATGAAAGAAGAAGTCAGTTCCCATACTATAGAAAAAAGAAGCGTGAATTGAAATATAAGGATTGAATCTTGTTTATGTCGATTTCATGGGATGATGAATTGAGTTGGTCTTGAGACAAATTTAATGATCTGCGAAGCAGTTCATGTTGAATTTGTCTCAAGACCAACTCAATTCATCATCTCATGAAATCGACATAAACAAGATTCAATCCTTAAATGAACAACAGAATGTTTTGATGAGTTAAATCTACATTGTGATATCGTGGTAATGTACGCAGGTAGTATTGAAGACATTTTGTTTATCAGTAGAAGTGACATATGGTATTTGTATTGGAGATGAATAGCAGTACCAGGTTAACCGTAGTGAAGTGTCTTGATAAGATGGTGTAATATACACAACATTGAATGTATGCATCGTATTTGTATTGGAGATGAACAGCAGTACCAGGCTAACCGTTGTTGAATGTATTTTGGAAATGATGTAATATAAACAGCACAGCTTACAATTGCAGTCATCAGAAGTACAAGGAAGGACAATAGCAACACTCTGTCCATCATCCCACCTTACTCCCTTTGCGTTACCGTAGTTAATGGATCTGTCCTCAACCTTAAAATCAAACCCCCTGCTGCTCACATTAACTAGTTTATCAATGTTGCAATTCTTCAATTCTTTCTTTCCGATTTCTTGTTTGCGACACGTTTCCATTGATAAACGATTTTTTGTGAATTCCAAATAGGGATTCGCTCTTCATTCTCTGCCATATGAAATTTCTGTCTAACTATAATAGAGAAGACAATAAATGCATTATACACAACATAACAGATGAGGTCCTGGGTAAAGATTGACACTGGATTTGTGACAGGGAGTTTCTCTAATATCAACGTCATGTATACAGAAAACGAGAGAAACAACCTATATTTATAAATATTGACACGCGCTTCCCAGAGCAAGACAATCGGTGTCGAAGGCTCGTTATGATGACCTCATTGAAAGATCATTCTAAAGGCAGGTTATCATTGTAAAAGGAACAAGCTAGTATTTCCATTAGCAGCACCTCGAACTTTACCGTCCAAAACTTTGTCTTCATTGTGGTATTTCTGATTGCGTTGTTTAGCGTAAGCAATTGATTTCACACTTGTTCAGTCAAACGTCACATAAAAGACTTTGTTAGCGAACACATTGCAGCGCATAAACTGATCAATCTATGTAATAGTAAAATATGATGGAAAAAAACGTTTCATTCAATAGATATGAAAATTGGGTCAGGTTGATATCTAGTTAGACGGAGATGATTGCTATAGTTCTGAAGAAGATGATTATCAAAAATGCCAGCAGATAATTCAAACGTCAAAGTGTTCGATATGGCAAATGACATTCTAAAGACAAAAAGGATAATGACAAAATACTCAGGTAGACGGAAATGCCGCTTAGCATTACGATAATGTGTTTGTCAGTATTGTTAGTCGACAAGGAGAGTTCATTATCTGTATGATGAACACAAAATGGTAGGGATCACAAATATAGGTGATTCTTCTGACATTTAGATAAATAAAGTTGAGGATCCTTGACAACTGTTTTATCACCAATGTATGCACAATAACTTTCAGGTATGACCGCACAACTTTCAAGAAATGTGCGGCAAGACCATAACATTTATTACAGGAAGACGTCAGCTTCAGATGCTGCCCGAGCAATTGGGATACTGTATGCAGGACAATCATAAATGACTGTAGCTGCACACTTCAATGTGGTCACAGTGTCGTTTCTCGATCTTGGAATCGATTTCGAATTGGAAAGCCCTTCAGAATCGTTATTCATATACGTATTATCAGAAATCGGTTTTGCATGTTCCTAAAGGTTGAATAGCGACTTTTGTCAAGCAACAGGAAGAAGACCTTCTGAAGAAACACTGAGGAATAGATTTCACCGTTCTGGATTACGTGTTCACAGACCCGTGGTATGACTCACACATATCATAGCGTGGAAGCATTGGGCAGCTGCCTTTGTGAATTGGCGGCTACGTCAACGACACCTATCATTTTAAAAGATGAGTTCAGATTTCAACATGACAGGAGGCGTGTTTGGCGTGGGTTTGAGTTAGAGGTATGTTGACTGATGCGTCACTGAACATGACCGTTTCGGTTGGGGCTTGGTAATGTTTAGAGGGGGTTTTTATTGTCGGACTGACTTGTACGTGACTGGAGGCTCACAGGTTTACGATACCGGAATGAAGTACTTCATTCAATGGTAAGAGCCTTTGCGCATGGTGTCGGCCCTGAGATTGTGCTGATGGACGACAGTTCTCGACCACATAGAGATTCACGTTTGAAAAAGTACCTTCAAGTACCTAGTCTTTCACCCAACCTTAACCAGATCGAGCATGCATGGGGCATGTTAAGCAACCAACTGGAACATTTGGAATTTTCAGCGCCATCGAGATTTTATATTTGTTTTAGAAGGATTTGAACATTTTATGTAATCATACGCTTCAATGCAATGTATTCAAAGTGGGGAAAAACCGTTTTCGTATTGCTTGACTTCATTCTGATATTGCTTATTCCAAAAGATTTTGCCTTTCGATACAAATAAATTTACCTTTAAAAAGAGCCTCCAAACTTTTTGTGCCCAGTACATGGTCAATGGTTCAGATTAAGCGCTGATTGGCACAATTGAAGCAGCTGAGAAAATTCCGTTTAAGTTCGTTAATAGACAGACATACTAATACTGGTAACCTCGTTTATGACATCCGACAGTGAACCATCACTGTCTGTGTACCGGAAATACACCAAATAAAGTAGACAATGTCGGTTCTTTTCAACGATCTATTACATCAAATGCATTTTGGTTATATGTTTACATATAGTTCAGGGTTAATATTTCACTAATGGAAATGGGGTTGTATTTGAATCCTGTCCGGAAACAGCACAACAAATACCATTCATTCATACATTCATTCATTCATTCATTCATTCATTCATTCATTCATACATCCTTATAGAAGTAAACTATATTGTACATATTATGATTCGTTAAGTGCTGAACATGATACTGATTGATTTGTGAACCTCAAATGTGTTTCCTGTCTCTGATATGTGTAATCAGTGACATTGTAAGTACCGCCATTACACTAATGTTGTCGCTTTGATATAAATCTATACAGGATGGCGAGTTATTGATTACATCTTATTACTAACATATTGGATATTTCAATATGATTATACATTTCCTTTAAATTCTAATTAGTAAAACACCTTCATTACATTGCCAAGGTTATATTCGATATCGCTACCTTCTATTTATATATTTACAGTAAGTAATGCAAAATGGGATGTGAAAAAATATTACCTTATTCGGGGCCACATATATCAGATAAACCATTTACAGATATCCCATCTTGGCGACCTGAGTTTACGAATACATCACGGACATTCCCTACTGCATTTTACCTCAACCTTGCTTAAAAGGATTTGAAATGGAACTGTCGATGTTACCTACTTCATGTGTAAAGTGACTTGTATCGAAACGCTATACAACGTTTGCTTATGTACCCTGTGCTTGAGGAACGAAAGTGTTAACACATTGTCATTGTGCTTACTTAACCGTCGTCTAGGATCCATGATTTCTTCCTTTAAATTTCAGTAAGGATCACACAATCTTCATCTATATTTTACTGTTGAACTTCCTAATATGCTATCAGATAAGATATGCATTAACATACACATATTTACTCTGAAACAACACAATGACGTGGTCTACTTGAAAACCTCAGTTTAGAAACACCCAAATTAAGATACTGAAATATAATGAGAATTTGGCCTTTTTGTGTCACTAAAAGAGTCTGTGAGACACCTGGCGATAGCACAGAGTGATTCCATGGTCCAATTTTCAAAAAATGCACTGGTTTGAACTTATTTGCCTATTTTGGACTTCAATGTCGTTCTTTTTTAACATCTCAAACAAAACATGAGACACTTTATACTAATTTAGAATGAAATCTAATTTAAACCGTCATATATGGAATCATTAAATTATCAACACGTGCGTAAATCGTTTGTCCTGACACCAATTAAAGTTTATCGTGCCTCCGCCGAACACACAATGCTATGTTCATAACGAGCACATCTTATTAAAAGTTCACTAATTAGAAAGTTTACAAACACACTGCAGTCATTTGCGTATGATTTCTACCGGCATTAAACAATCATTAATCCATTTTACATCCGACACCCACCTGTCCATTAGATTACACTGGCTTGTTATATAGTTTTCATGCGCTTCATACTCAGATTGTAGCTTTAAGGATATACGTGAACAAATATAACAGTAAACAAGCCATAAAAAGTCACGAAGCAATGCTTAAATTTACATGTAATGAAGAAAGGTTTGATATAATGCATTATACTCTTTTATCACATTTAATTCATAAATTTGGAATTTGCGTTATTAAATCAATTTTTTTTTTATTGGTTTCGACAGGTTTTCATGTAGTCAAAACATGTTTTTAAACCTATAATCTTAAATGTAAAAGTTGAATTTGCATATAAGGGAATGAATGCTTTTAACATCAGCGCTATTTTACACCAGAAGTCTGTTTTAGCTAACATTTCACCATACTTTCGGCAGAAATACCCCTGTGATTTCCTACAGTAACCCCAAACCATTTACATCCAAACTTTTTCAACTACAAATGAATGCTGCAAGAACTGAATGTAGATGACCTAAGAAGTAATCCTTTGTCAGCTCGGGCGTATTCTACTTCTACTTATAACTATGGTCCTACTAGGCACAAAGTATCTAGTGAATAAAGCTTAATTCAAACTGTTCAGCTACGACAGCTTAAGTATCGCGAAGCCCTGCCCGTTGATTGGAATAGATTTTCAAGATATTCATGGTTTCCGTTCAAAATATGCCAAAGATTGGGCGAAACGAGATTCACTTTCTGGGTGGGTTAAATCCATTTTGAAAAGGCTTATCTGCTTGAAATCTAAAATAGAAACAAAACAGTTGTCAACTTTCCTCGATTCTGATGTTAAACCCATATTTCAAGATTTACATGACAAGTAAGTTATTGCACCTGTTGATAAGGGGTCCAATAACTTGATCCTTGTCTGCAAACATTTCATTTCCTGCATACAAAAAAGAACAATGATTGTTTGATAACGGAGGATATCTCGTCTATACAGTATGCTATTTTTCCAAAGAAAAAATACTTGTTAACCATACTTTCGTACTACAGTTCAATTATTTAGATTACCTATTAATGATAAGATGATAAGGATATGAACCTCTCCCGTATATATTGGATTCCTACATTTCACAAGAATCTATATAAACGACGTTTTAATGCTGGCTCGTCTAGCTCCTCAACCAAACCTTTGTCAATACTAAGAACTCGACAAGGCTTTTGACCGATCTTCAAAACTCTTTTGTAAAACATACTCTTATACTAAAACATTTGATGTTTCCACCCTGCACACCACCATACCAATGCTAAGAAAACTGGAAGAATGCCTTCGTTCTCTTCTTGTAAGAGCTTTCTTTTTTAGACAGGTTAACTATACTGAAGTGCATTTCCTGCAAAACAATATGTCTAAATAGGACGAAATAAGAAAAAGGATCTTATTAAAACAAGTCACAATGGCCATATAAAGTTTTTAAATAACTATTTCGGATATATTGGCATAGTTCAGATAACAAGAAATATATTGACGCAATTAATCGTATAAACCCCAACAGAAATAGAATTCAAGGAAAATAACAGCTCTACTACATCAGCCGCTTATCTCGTTCTTTTCCGACAATGAAACCAGTATGAACAACTTTACAATAGGTTGTATAAGTGTGATGATTTTACTTTCCCTATTGTGAATTTTCCTTCTTTGGAGTGCAACACACCTTCATCCTCATCCTATCGTTTTAACATATCGCAGTAGATTCGATATTCAAGATTCTGTTCTAATTATCACGTTATCCATCCATGAAATCTTCTATTGCCGGACAAAATCCTAAATCTTTCTTTTGTTCAAATTTTGCCCTAGATCTATTGAATTTTGATTACAATTATGTGTTGATATTTTTCCGTTTTCTTTCTTTTATCTTTTCTGGTTTCTTTTTTTTTATTTAACTCAGTGATAAGATTAATTTAACAACGACACCCACAAAAAAATCTGTAACTTTAAATGAAATACTGTTTAACAATCATTTTCTGGCTGCCTGGATGTCAGATAAAGTAAAGATAGTATAACATTTACATTGACGACTTCTCTGTTTTTAATCAGTAAATACAATCCCGTGTCGATACCCATGTTAACACGGGGTAATCGAATCGTTAACTGCTTATTGATTTGCTCAAGAATAACAATAACAGTTGATGTCAATAATGGAACGGAATAACCCAACAACATTAACGATATTTCCTTATAGCTATAGTTTGTTGAATGGCATTATTGATATTTGTTCTGCTTGGTAGAGCTTAAAAGCGCTCTCTTTATCATTTCTATAACTCATACCTTACACACATTTTGTCTTAAAATCAAATACACTGTATGTGCACATAACCCGTTATCCATCGAGTGAGTAATAGAGACGTGTCAGCAATGGTGACAAACAACAACGAACGTAGGCATTACACTATGAATGCGTGGACCTTTCTATTCATATTTGCCTGTTTTGTGTGTTTTCATGTAAATTGTGAAGAGAAAAAGAGTCATGTTGTTGACATCTCCTATGAATCTGTTACCGAGTTACAGCATTTATTGCTACAAAACTACAGCAAAGATTTTCGTCCCATACATAATCAAGGAAAACAAGTAGTGATACATGTTTTCTGGGAACTACACGGCATCAATGCCTTCAATGAGGTCACAGGAGAGTTCGTAACAAGCTCCAGATTTACAACTGCGTGGGTCAATGAAATGATGAAATGGGATCAATCTTTATACAATACATCTTACATCATTCTTAACAGTGCAAATATATGGATTCCGGTACTTGCTTTCGATAACCCGACTGGAAGTACTGATATCAGGAAGGAATACGAACACGGAACCATTCGTTGTACTCCTAAAGGCAACCATTTCTTTGCGGTAGCGATAAGGACGAGCACAATTTGTGAACCTGACATGCGTTTATATCCGTTTGATCGCCATAATTGCACCATAATAATTTATACACCTGATTATCTAATTCATGAGATTGCCTTAATACCACTCATTCTGACCGATGTTTCTAAATTGATAGTGGTTTCCCAATGGGAGGCTACTAATTTCTACAGCTATAATGACGATACAACAGATTACAGTCGGCTGGCATTCGGAATTGAGTTCAAAAGAAAACCGGAATTTGTTATCTTTAATCTACTGGCACCAGTTGTCCTCCTGTGCTTGCTCAATATAACAGTATTCCTTCTACCCCCACAGTCCGGGGAGAGAGTGTCCTTCTCCGTCACCATGTTTCTCTCGTTTTCTGTGTACATGACGTTGATATCAGAGAAACTCCCTGTCACAAATCCAGTGTCGATCTTCACCCGGTACCTTATCTGTAATGTCACCTACAGTGCACTTATTCTCTTCTTTACTGTAATTGGACTTAGATTCCATTTGGCGGAAGACGAAAATGAGATTCTTTACGGTTGCCTTCAGCGATTAATCAAAGCCGTATATCTCATTTTTTTCCTTTGTGGAAGACGAAGAAGACAAAAAGAAGATGACCACCAGGTGGCACTCGACAACAAATCTGCTGATACTGTAAGTACCACCGATTCGCTTCCTCCCGTGTTACCCGAAAATCACAGAGATTTGAATAAAGACAAAAACGTAGGAGATATTCTTATGAAAGACTTCGGCAGACTGATTGACAAATTTTGTTTAGTGTTCTTTCTAATGATGATTGTAGCAGGGAATTTAACGTTTGTGTTATATATCGCACTATCTTGATACTTGTTAAATGTTTGTATTGATTTACATACGCTTTAATTTATGTTATATGTATCCTGACTTTATCCTCCTTTCTCTTTACGTCATTAAAGCCCCAATATACGAAAAAATCACTATAAAAAAACAAACTTTATCTTATTTTCCCCGTAATATATGTATCAAAACAAATACTTTCCATGAATTAAGAAAATAAAACTGACTGTTTTCAATTTAACTATGTGGGACCCACAATAATTCATACATTACCGCTCGTAGCGATGACATTGCACATGCGCATATTCCGCGTGTGTAAACATGGCAGACACAGTACAGACGTTCACCAGTCGCTTCCTTTTTTTCCAATCATACATCAGGCCAGTTCTGAATTTTTACATTATAATTGTACGTCGTATCGTTTCTAAACTAATTATTCCTTCTAATAATTTCCCAAAAACTGAATGTTTATCACAGGAATACTTCAAGTCTACGACAAGACTTCGCAAACATGCGTCCTCTACAAGTAGAAACCTCAACTCTCGCGAGATCAGGTCATGAACTTTCCGACGTGGTTCGGCAACAATCGTAATTTCGATGGAGGCTGTTTAAAATGGAGGTGTGTTTACAAATAGCGAGTTTCAACTGCTCATATATCAATACTTTATGCACAAAGTCATGGTAACTATTGTTTGAATAACTTAATTCTAACTATATCTTAGAGAATATATCAATAATTATGTGTGATTCTACATTAAATTTTTGGTGAATGTTACGTATATTGGGGCTTTAAAAATAACATGCCCGTAACTGTGATTGAAAATAAAACTTTATCTGTAAGACTCAATATGTAAAGCATGAGTCTCGTTATTGTACTTGACAAATATATCATTATTCGTACAGGTAAATGTATCGAAAGTCACAAGTTTCAACATTTACCTATGTGACACTTCAAATTCTCTCTGTATAACATATGATATAATGATGTGTGTAGCATGACTTTATAGACAAAGTGTTGAGGAAAACTTTGTGTACATCCATTTTCTATATGTCCATAAAAATAGCTTTCCCATTGCTGTGATTGAAATAAAACTGTGTTTGAGATTGACTCAATTTACAGTATACAACATTGTAACGGGAAGACTTGTTTTGCTTAATTTAGATAACATATCACTGTCAACTGTTTTTAGTATACATGTATTTATTTACAATGATATAAAATGGTCTTAAGTCACTTAACACCAGAATCTCTCACTCTTTCACTCCATTGATAGAACACAATAAAATAATAATAACATTTGTAAAGATGGGATGTGGTCCACACTTTCTATACAACAGTCTAACAACAAACACTAATGTCTCCAAATCACAAGTAGGCAGTAATCCACAATGGTGCACACTGACGGTCAAATGTCCACACACCTACTAGCAGGCTGAATTCCACTTTCAGTGTACTGAGTCCCTAACTACTATAGCTACTCAAGGTACTCCACAACCTTAACCCTCCCTGGCCGAGGACGAATCCTACGTCAACAGACTCGAGGACTGGACGATCATACCAAATAACCATCCCCAGTTGGAGGACTGCATGGACCCTGGTATACATCACCGGTCAATAGCATTGGCCACAGGTCCGTAACACTACGGAAACGTCAATATGAGACCACATCGGCACCAACAATATCGAGTCAAACTACAATATAATTGACATACACTAATCACAAACGTATGGCCTATTATTCTCAATACATTGCAGTAAACATCTTACAAGAACATGTCATTACTAGCAACGCTACAGCAACATCCGTTTTGCGTGTAATACTATAAGCCACAATAGATGTAACCACTGTATGCAACTCATTATACCTATTCATAATTATTCCAGCTTATAAACAGTAATTACTTGACTACTGTTAGGTTTGTTATAGTGTTAAATATTATGCAATATCACTACTTGAACATAAAAATGTACAGCCACCACCTTACTAGCTAACAATAACAAACACACACCTGTTAACACGTGTATACACCTGTACAGTACAGTAGCGACTCTATATAAACAGAACTAGTAATGACATTGTTTACGTCTGTTTACCGCACATAAAATAGTTAAAGTTACTCATGAATTCAACAAAACATGCATAAACCTCTAACGGGTAAGGCACTCTACGAAAGCTGCGGTTTTCGTTGATGTTATTCCCGTATTTACGTTTGTTAACCGGCCATGGTTACCACGCACCTGCTAGTGTTCCCTATTCTCATGTCCTCTCCTCGTTTTCCAGTTCATATCCGGTACAAAATTTTCTACCGTGCGCACGTAATTCAAAGTTCATATGCATGTGATATGTGACAATAGTTAGGTCAGTGATAAGTAAGCCTTCAATAAGGAAGAGTAGAATTCAGGTAATGGCGTGAAAGAAAAACCTGAGAAATGACTATAGGGGGCAACTGCATATTGACCTCTCCTCCCCAAAGTTAACAACAAGGAAACAAATATATATTCACCTGGTGGAGAAGATGTGCAAAAAAAATGTTCGCATTATTCAATCGGGTACTTCATTAGATGTCCATTCGACTTCAGACAGACACGTGGTTGTAGTGAACCAATTATGTTTTGAAATATAAATATAAATAGAGAGGCTTTCGAAAATAACTCAATGAAATATGTAATTGGATACATGTATGTATATGGATGAGGTGGTGGGTGTAAGAATGTGTTCGTGTGTGTGTGGAAGATTGTGAGTGTGGTGGCGTATGTGTGGTTAGAAATAAAAAATTGTTTTCACATTCTCTTATTTAAGATATTGAAAAAGGTGCACAAATGATGAAGTCTTCTAAACATTAGCGCTTTCAGTATAAAGTTTCACATGCTCAACCATTAGGACACATTTACAAAGTACACGGTGGCAAGGATACTATATTTTGACGACACATATACATTCGATGACGTTACAATAAATTAATATAGAAAACTATTATGTTAGTGTTTAAACAATGTGATAAAATCTCGTTTCTAGTATTGTTTGTCCTAAACCGTCTTATATGGACGATCAAGATAGACACATAAAAATGATACTACCCTCAAAAGAGTTGTCCGCCCTTGTCTCAGAAAGTGAATGGCCACTAAAATATATTGGAAAATGCTGGTCAATCCAGCAGATTAAGGAAAATGGATTAGTTTTAACATATTATCAATACAAGGATAGAACAGCATGGCATGAAACCTGCGGAGGCATCACGTCTAGTAATGAAGTAATGAAAACTATAATAAATATTTCTGATTTTCCTCATAATAAATGTTTAATATATCATTACATTATCATTACATTGAGTGGGAAAAACTGGCATGAAAAGTTCCATTTATCTCATATCAAATAAAATGATTTCATATAGGCATATTTTGAAGTAAACTGATTTCCAACATCCAACTGGAACTGTGTGACGTCATCTCATTATCCTTGCATATGTGTAAAATAAGTGTTACTACATCACATTGGAAGTTGTGACGTGGTCGAGTTGAATGTCATCAAGCGATACCTGAAACAAAGAAACATTTATATAAGACGAGCTAGCAATCGTTATGACATAAGAAAACGGCAAACACATTTAACGTAAAACACTGTGACACCAGAAGACTGTTTAGTTTTTATGAAAAAACAGCTATTCAGTTTCATTGTCTGTCTCTTTTTACTGGCGAAACATTCCTTGGGGGTGGAGAAGTTGTTTTTTCTACTTCATTTTCATTTCACTCATCAGTTTGTCTATTTCGCTATTTAACTGCCACCCTTCTCATATTGGCTATCATATTATTGAATTTAATAACATACATAAGATACCTATTACAAAGTATAGATTTACTACTGACCGGAAACATAGCTTTTGTTTTGTTTTGTTTTGTTTTTGTTTTTTTTTTTTTTTCTTATATAGTCTGATATCTGGCATCAACGTTCACATGCAGTATTCAGTGTTTTTGTTATTATAATAATATCTTGATCATTTTTATGCCTTTCAAACAAGTGTTACTTCTCCAAAACTCTTTATTTTGTAAAGATAGTTATGACAAATTTGGTGAAATTCTTTGGAAACCTACGAAGTGATTACTGATATTTCGTCAATCAGCAAATAACAGCTTTAACTCGAGGTCAGACTCAGTTGATAACAAACAATGGACGATATTAGCCATATTGTATCTGGTCTCTGTATTGACGTTTCGACATCTTAAGTGGTGAATCTTATTTCATATCTGATATTTCTGATATTCGGAAGAAAATACTTTTACCATTAATGATCGAAAGAAACACCTGCACATGTGTGCTGTCTTGCTACCTTCCTTTTCAGGTTGTATTAAGAGTTATCTCCCTTTTTACCACTCTTTTGTTACATAGTTGCATCGTGCATGCTTCATGATACTCAAAACATCTTAAGGCAACTATCGTGTAAGTTTATTGTATCATTCCTATCTGATATCAGTTTATACTCAAATATTTGATTCCAGTTTAATTCAATTTATTAGTAATACACTGTAATGTGATAATTAATACCTAGATTTAAACATTGATCTTCAGGTCAAATCCATTCGGTATGTCCGTTATACACTGTTCGTTTATTTTCTATAACATGCTTGGAAAATTTAATCATAATTTCGTTTCTTTCAACAAAGTGTAATTTCAAATAGTGGATTTAGTTTAACAATTTAGATTAGGTTGACATAGATGCTAATTTTATTTGCCCCCGATTACGGTAACGGGGTTACATAGTATATTTACATACATGTATATGAAACCACTCAAAGTTAATAGATGTGATTAGTGTGATTAGTATAAAATGTTAAATTCCAAGCTGCACATTTTATATTAACTCCTAAATTTTTGACACATTGTTTTATTCTGTATTTTGCTGTTTTTCACCCTCTCTTGATGTCTGTGGTCATTTACAATGCCAAAAGCAAATAAAGTTGATTCCATCACAACATGACTGTAATAATAATTTTGTTTTTGTATAAGAAAAACTGCTTCCTAATTTGTCAACGTGTTTCATCTCATTTCTCGATAAGATATATCTACCTCCACCCACTTGATAGTGATTACCAAGTGTGTGTGTGCACCGCTGTCATTCGATGATGTTAAAAAAAACGGATTGAAACAGCATACAATATTTAATATCTTACAATATACACGAATATTAAGAGATTAACAAATAATGGTCTTGTCGGGAAAATAAAATTCAAGTTTTGTAATTGTATTTTTGCACATTTTGCTACTTAAAGCAGAATGCAATCTCACATCGCGCAAACAAAACCTTATACTGCCTTTAAATTTTGAGCCCGGCATACAAATAAAGAGTTGATTTCAATCCAGATTGTTGTCTTTTGCTTTGATGCCGAAAATGAATGATGAATCAGATGAGAATCACCAAACATCAGCAGCACCCTACCTGTTGTATCAGGATAGCCAGAATTGATAACCAAGCTGCTCTTGTTCTACTCAGCACTCTCATAAATCGCTAATCCTTAAGATTCAACACTCTTACGACAAAAAAATGTAAACAAACCACTTGTCACGTTTGCTCTCGGAGAACATGCGTCTTTACTCTAAATAGATGTAACGAGCCCACTCTGACCGAATTTTGAATGACAAAAAATGGCACGAATCAGCTTTTAATGATGGTTAAGTCACGCAATTTTTTATCGTAGTTATTTCTTCAAAAGTCATATTTTATTAAATTATGAGATTAATGTATTCATGTATTATTTTTGATTTGGACACAAAGCTAAGAAATCAATTATCAATTTTTGATAGGAATATTTCAAGCTGGTATAAAAGAAAACTCTAATTGCGAGCTTATGAAAGCTTAATATAACTTACGTCATCCTGAGTAGATGAATGATATTTGGAACCACAACAATATTTTCGTCTGGATGATTTCGGTATACAGCTACATAACAGGTCACCCACAGGAACAGTGAGACTTTTGTCTACAGCATCTGACTCTGGTTAAAATGTAAACCACAAGCAATTTCTAATAAGCACGTGACGAGATTTACTCTTTCCCCGTGTAAAGTTGTATACTACATTTTCCAAATCAGGTGACACGAAAAAAATGATTTCTTAAATTAATAATACTCCTTTAATTTTGAGATGAAAGCACCAGAGAAAATATTGAGTTACTTAC
>NW_026783097.1:0-63272 GCF_031769215.1 Ylistrum balloti
CTGTTAGTTAGTCCAGTGGGTGTCATTCACTGTGATTGTTTACTGCAAGTCTTCACTGTTATCTATTGATTATTTCATGTCCAAATCAAAGCTGAAAAATGCTTTAAAGCAGATTAAATGTTCAGTTAATATTAAAATTTGGTAATTGAAAAAAAAAATTTAAATTCTACAAAAAAAAATGAAGTTGTAATTTGAAATTGAAAAACTTTTTTGTATAGGTATATGTAGGAATTATTCAAGTTTATATACAGCAAAGTGTATGTAAAGCTGAGTTAAAATCTCAGTCTGAGAGGGGTTTTTCAATTCTTCATAACTCCTGTTTTATTTGACCTACGCTGATTCTGTTTACGCCGAAATGTTTGAAATAGCTCACAGTTGATGAAAATATTTTTTTTTAAATTTTAAAAAAAAAAGTGTCCTATAATAGGACTAAGACCACAATTAAATACTTCCGGGTTCAGTACCCACGAATGAAGTCCCTAAAAAATGTATGTATATTTGGGAAAAAAAATAATATGCCTCTTTGAATTGGATGTTTGCCTATAAATTTGCTGTAGATGTGTTATAGAGATGATAATCTAGCTGTCAGTGTGTAAATCATTCATATTGAACATGTATTTTGTGCTGCAGGATCCGGTGTAAAAAGTCCTGTTTTCACCTCCGGATGTATATAATTGACGTTGGTGACACATATGGAGGTATATCTCCAGAAAATGCCCAACATGATGGGTTGAAACTTTTACATTTTGCTTCTCAGATGTTGATCTTGGCCAGGTGAAATGGAAATTTGCAGATGAAACTTTGGGACTTAGTTATGAATTTTAATGTTACAATGAAACATATAGTGAAATTAATTGTGGTCTTAGTCCTTAATGACATGCCTAAAAATCCATGTTTTTATTTCTCATACCCACATTTTTTGACCGATTCTCATACAAATTGGCATGGTTGTTCTATATTTCATGACTGATTAGGTAGTGAAATAATTTTTAATTCATCACTTCGATTATAATTAAAATTTTAATTGAATTAAATTTTTAGAAAATTTTTAAACTTTATTTTCTGGAGTGATCAGGACATCTATAAATAACATCAAATTAGCATATTTGTGTTCTTGTGTATTCCTACGCCAGATTTTTAAAAGTTAAGATGGAGGATTTTTTTCAAATTATACAAGTACAAGATCTTAGAAAATTCTGTGGTTAGCCCAGATAATGGCTTGTGTAGGATTTGGATTGGACCTGTAACAAGGACAGGGAAATATGGAATTCTGTCATTTAAGGACCCCAGTGATTTAAAATGGAAAAAGAAACATGCACACAGACTTGCTTTTATTTGTTTTTCTGAAAATTTAGAATTGTCAAGTGATCTGGACTGTTCCCATCTCTGTCATAATAGTTTATGTTTAAATGTAGAGCACATAAGTTCAGAACCTCATTTTGTAAATAATAACAGGCAGTACTGTTTAAATTCAAATGTGTGTTATGGTCATTTAGGGTTCAGTGACTGCATGTTGAATTTGAAAATGTAATTGAGTTTTTATTGATTTGAGGGTATTAGCTATTGTACACTGATGTATACAACATTGTCCGACTACCACCACGTGGAGGTTCCCTCATTAGGTAGTCATATATTTTGTTGTTGTTGTTGCTGTTGTTGTTACATTATTTTGTGTTTTTTTTTCTGATTGTTGACATGTCTCTAATAAATTTGTTGTCACCTCTTCTTCTCAATACAGGTGGTCCTGAGGTCGGTTGTCTCCCCTACATGGATGGATGTTGGGATCTAGCTGACCTCTCCTGTAGTCAGACTTCCGAGCGGACCTGGACCTTTTCGCATGCTGCTTGTGCTGTTCTGCTAACAACAACATACTTCTTTTCTTGACAGCAGGTTTGTATTGGTGGTGGCGTTGATATATTTCCTCTGAGCTGAGTTGATTAAGTTTATGTTTGACCTCCCTACTTGATTGAAGAAGCAGTTGTATTCAAACCTAATGACACAGTGATCAGGTGACATCATATCCTTTCCCTCTCAGCCAAGCTCCTGTCCAGCAAAGTTTGTTGTGGAGGGCACGTCCAAGTATCCACTTCTTAGGGGTAGATGTCTCGATACCCAGACTTGACCCCTGTGAGGCATTCATCCCTGGCTTCTTAGCACTTCCAAATGATGTACTGTTGTACCGCCCATCCACAGCTAGTCCGATGGTGCTCGGGGAATCATCTCCTCTCAGGGTGTTGGCCTCCACCACCAGTCTGGTCTTCTCGGACATGTCCTTTTTGTTGAGGGCAGTAATGTCCTTGGACACTTGATTTGCCTGTCGCTGCACTCCACTCTTGGCTCCTGCAGGTATATTCAGGTGTCCGAGAAGTAACGTGGCTCCTTTGGTGCTGACAGCCTGGCCACACAAAGCTGAAGGCAGGTACTTGTTGACAAGGGCTGGCTTTGGTCCGGGCTTATCCGTGTCTGCCTCTCTATGTAGTTTGTACAGTGGAGATCTGTTCTGGCATTTATTACATCGGACAGCACAACTCCATCCCAGAGCCCTTTTCCGCTCGGTGTCCAGTTCAAACTCCGGTACCATGCATGATGTAGTGTTTGGTTGTCCGGCGTGAAGTCTGATGATGGTGTTCCACATTTTCACCATCAACACTATGTCGATGATCCGGTTTCCTTCTATTACAGGCTCAGAGTTGGATTCTTCAGCTGTAACAGTTGCCGGCCGTAGTATCCATGTTGGACAAGGTCTGTCTCCAGTATCTGTTGTTACCAGGGAAAGGCCGTCAGGACTGGGCTTGGTGATCAGCTGAAATTCCTGGGTGGTCAGTCTTCTGGTCAGAGCTGGTCTCTCTTCTCTGGTGACAGGTACCTCAGGATCTTCAACTTTAAATACCTGGCCCTTATTCTTTGGAACATTTCCAGGCTTGAACTAATTGTTCCTTCTCTTTCTGTCTCCCTTCATATTGGTAATGGTCAGTAATGGTCAGTAGTGGTCAGCAGTGTGGTCAGCAGTGGTCAGTCAGAAGTAGTCAGATGTATTAAGAATACAAAAATCAAACTGAAGCTGACCATTTGATTGGTCATTGTGATATACACATCATTGCCTGTTTAATAATATAACATCAAAGGTGTTTCAGAGACAGGGAGAGCCCCAAAAGTAAACATAAAGGCCCAAAGAGAACACCCCACCCCCCTCCCCTGCCTTTGGCATGGGTAGTCTTTGTATGTATACATGTGGCTGTTAGTTAGTCCAGTGGGTGTCATTCACTGTGATTGTTTACTGCAAGTCTTCACTGTTATCTATTGATTATTTCATGTCCAAATCAAAGCTGAAAAATGCTTTAAAGCAGATTAAATGTTCAGTTAATATTAAAATTTGGTAATTGAAAAAAAAAATTTAAATTCTACAAAAAAAAATGAAGTTGTAATTTGAAATTGAAAAACTTTTTTGTATAGGTATATGTAGGAATTATTCAAGTTTATATACCAATTTACAGAACTGAAATATCTTAATAATTGCAAAATCTGTTTCATTTTTCCTGACGCTTGGTGTCTGTGATATGTACAGCAAAGTGTATGTAAAGCTGAGTTAAAATCTCAGTCTGAGAGGGGTTTTTCAATTCTTCATAACTCCTGTTTTATTTGACCTACGCTGATTCTGTTTACGCCGAAATGTTTGAAATAGCTCACAGTTGATGAAAATATTTTTTTTTAAATTTTAAAAAAAAAAGTGTCCTATAATAGGACTAAGACCACAATTAAATACTTCCGGGTTCAGTACCCACGAATGAAGTCCCTAAAAAATGTATGTATATTTGGGAAAAAAAATAATATGCCTCTTTGAATTGGATGTTTGCCTATAAATTTGCTGTAGATGTGTTATAGAGATGATAATCTAGCTGTCAGTGTGTAAATCATTCATATTGAACATGTATTTTGTGCTGCAGGATCCGGTGTAAAAAGTCCTGTTTTCACCTTTACCCCTGACCCGGATGTATATAATTGACGTTGGTGACACATATGGAGGTATATCTCCAGAAAATGCCCAACATGATGGGTTGAAACTTTTACATTTTGCTTCTCAGATGTTGATCTTGGCCAGGTGAAATGGAAATTTGCAGATGAAACTTTGGGACTTAGTTATGAATTTTAATGTTACAATGAAACATATAGTGAAATTAATTGTGGTCTTAGTCCTTAATGACATGCCTAAAAATCCATGTTTTTATTTCTCATACCCACATTTTTTGACCGATTCTCATACAAATTGGCATGGTTGTTCTATATTTCATGACTGATTAGGTAGTGAAATAATTTTTAATTCATCACTTCGATTATAATTAAAATTTTAATTGAATTAAATTTTTAGAAAATTTTTAAACTTTATTTTCTGGAGTGATCAGGACATCTATAAATAACATCAAATTAGCATATTTGTGTTCTTGTGTATTCCTACGCCAGATTTTTAAAAGTTAAGATGGAGGATTTTTTTCAAATTATACAAGTACAAGATCTTAGAAAATTCTGTGGTTAGCCCAGATAATGGCTTGTGTAGGATTTGGATTGGACCTGTAACAAGGACAGGGAAATATGGAATTCTGTCATTTAAGGACCCCAGTGATTTAAAATGGAAAAAGAAACATGCACACAGACTTGCTTTTATTTGTTTTTCTGAAAATTTAGAATTGTCAAGTGATCTGGACTGTTCCCATCTCTGTCATAATAGTTTATGTTTAAATGTAGAGCACATAAGTTCAGAACCTCATTTTGTAAATAATAACAGGCAGTACTGTTTAAATTCAAATGTGTGTTATGGTCATTTAGGGTTCAGTGACTGCATGTTGAATTTGAAAATGTAATTGAGTTTTTATTGATTTGAGGGTATTAGCTATTGTACACTGATGTATACAACATTGTCCGACTACCACCACGTGGAGGTTCCCTCATTAGGTAGTCATATATTTTGTTGTTGTTGTTGCTGTTGTTGTTACATTATTTTGTGTTTTTTTTTCTGATTGTTGACATGTCTCTAATAAATTTGTTGTCACCTCTTCTTCTCAATACAGGTGGTCCTGAGGTCGGTTGTCTCCCCTACATGGATGGATGTTGGGATCTAGCTGACCTCTCCTGTAGTCAGACTTCCGAGCGGACCTGGACCTTTTCGCATGCTGCTTGTGCTGTTCTGCTAACAACAACATACTTCTTTTCTTGACAGCAGGTTTGTATTGGTGGTGGCGTTGATATATTTCCTCTGAGCTGAGTTGATTAAGTTTATGTTTGACCTCCCTACTTGATTGAAGAAGCAGTTGTATTCAAACCTAATGACACAGTGATCAGGTGACATCATATCCTTTCCCTCTCAGCCAAGCTCCTGTCCAGCAAAGTTTGTTGTGGAGGGCACGTCCAAGTATCCACTTCTTAGGGGTAGATGTCTCGATACCCAGACTTGACCCCTGTGAGGCATTCATCCCTGGCTTCTTAGCACTTCCAAATGATGTACTGTTGTACCGCCCATCCACAGCTAGTCCGATGGTGCTCGGGGAATCATCTCCTCTCAGGGTGTTGGCCTCCACCACCAGTCTGGTCTTCTCGGACATGTCCTTTTTGTTGAGGGCAGTAATGTCCTTGGACACTTGATTTGCCTGTCGCTGCACTCCACTCTTGGCTCCTGCAGGTATATTCAGGTGTCCGAGAAGTAACGTGGCTCCTTTGGTGCTGACAGCCTGGCCACACAAAGCTGAAGGCAGGTACTTGTTGACAAGGGCTGGCTTTGGTCCGGGCTTATCCGTGTCTGCCTCTCTATGTAGTTTGTACAGTGGAGATCTGTTCTGGCATTTATTACATCGGACAGCACAACTCCATCCCAGAGCCCTTTTCCGCTCGGTGTCCAGTTCAAACTCCGGTACCATGCATGATGTAGTGTTTGGTTGTCCGGCGTGAAGTCTGATGATGGTGTTCCACATTTTCACCATCAACACTATGTCGATGATCCGGTTTCCTTCTATTACAGGCTCAGAGTTGGATTCTTCAGCTGTAACAGTTGCCGGCCGTAGTATCCATGTTGGACAAGGTCTGTCTCCAGTATCTGTTGTTACCAGGGAAAGGCCGTCAGGACTGGGCTTGGTGATCAGCTGAAATTCCTGGGTGGTCAGTCTTCTGGTCAGAGCTGGTCTCTCTTCTCTGGTGACAGGTACCTCAGGATCTTCAACTTTAAATACCTGGCCCTTATTCTTTGGAACATTTCCAGGCTTGAACTAATTGTTCCTTCTCTTTCTGTCTCCCTTCATATTGGTAATGGTCAGTAATGGTCAGTAGTGGTCAGCAGTGTGGTCAGCAGTGGTCAGTCAGAAGTAGTCAGATGTATTAAGAATACAAAAATCAAACTGAAGCTGACCATTTGATTGGTCATTGTGATATACACATCATTGCCTGTTTAATAATATAACATCAAAGGTGTTTCAGAGACAGGGAGAGCCCCAAAAGTAAACATAAAGGCCCAAAGAGAACACCCCACCCCCCTCCCCTGCCTTTGGCATGGGTAGTCTTTGTATGTATACATGTGGCTGTTAGTTAGTCCAGTGGGTGTCATTCACTGTGATTGTTTACTGCAAGTCTTCACTGTTATCTATTGATTATTTCATGTCCAAATCAAAGCTGAAAAATGCTTTAAAGCAGATTAAATGTTCAGTTAATATTAAAATTTGGTAATTTAAAAAAAAAATTTAAATTCTACAAAAAAAAATGAAGTTGTAATTTGAAATTGAAAAACTTTTTTGTATAGGTATATGTAGGAATTATTCAAGTTTATATACCAATTTACAGAACTGAAATATCTTAATAATTGCAAAATCTGTTTCATTTTTCCTGACGCTTGGTGTCTGTGATATGTACAGCAAAGTGTATGTAAAGCTGAGTTAAAATCTCAGTCTGAGAGGGGTTTTTCAATTCTTCATAACTCCTGTTTTATTTGACCTACGCTGATTCTGTTTACGCCGAAATGTTTGAAATAGCTCACAGTTGATGAAAATATTTTTTTTTAAATTTTAAAAAAAAAAGTGTCCTGTAATAGGACTAAGACCACAATTAAATACTTCCGGGTTCAGTACCCACGAATGAAGTCCCTAAAAAATGTATGTATATTTGGGAAAAAAAATAATATGCCTCTTTGAATTGGATGTTTGCCTATAAATTTGCTGTAGATGTGTTATAGAGATGATAATCTAGCTGTCAGTGTGTAAATCATTCATATTGAACATGTATTTTGTGCTGCAGGATCCGGTGTAAAAAGTCCTGTTTTCACCTTTACCCCTGACCCGGATGTATATAATTGACGTTGGTGACACATATGGAGGTATATCTCCAGAAAATGCCCAACATGATGGGTTGAAACTTTTACATTTTGCTTCTCAGATGTTGATCTTGGCCAGGTGAAATGGAAATTTGCAGATGAAACTTTGGGACTTAGTTATGAATTTTAATGTTACAATGAAACATATAGTGAAATTAATTGTGGTCTTAGTCCTTAATGACATGCCTAAAAATCCATGTTTTTATTTCTCATACCCACATTACCGATTCTCATACAAATTGGCATGGTTGTTCTATATTTCATGACTGATTAGGTAGTGAAATAATTTTTAATTCATCACTTCGATTATAATTAAAATTTTAATTGAATTAAATTTTTAGAAAATTTTTAAACTTTATTTTCTGGAGTGATCAGGACATCTATAAATAACATCAAATTAGCATATTTGTGTTCTTGTGTATTCCTACGCCAGATTTTTAAAAGTTAAGATGGAGGATTTTTTTCAAATTATACAAGTACAAGATCTTAGAAAATTCTGTGGTTAGCCCAGATAATGGCTTGTGTAGGATTTGGATTGGACCTGTAACAAGGACAGGGAAATATGGAATTCTGTCATTTAAGGACCCCAGTGATTTAAAATGGAAAAAGAAACATGCACACAGACTTGCTTTTATTTGTTTTTCTGAAAATTTAGAATTGTCAAGTGATCTGGACTGTTCCCATCTCTGTCATAATAGTTTATGTTTAAATGTAGAGCACATAAGTTCAGAACCTCATTTTGTAAATAATAACAGGCAGTACTGTTTAAATTCAAATGTGTGTTATGGTCATTTAGGGTTCAGTGACTGCATGTTGAATTTGAAAATGTAATTGAGTTTTTATTGATTTGAGGGTATTAGCTATTGTACACTGATGTATACAACATTGTCCGACTACCACCACGTGGAGGTTCCCTCATTAGGTAGTCATATATTTTGTTGTTGTTGTTGCTGTTGTTGTTACATTATTTTGTGTTTTTTTTTCTGATTGTTGACATGTCTCTAATAAATTTGTTGTCACCTCTTCTTCTCAATACAGGTGGTCCTGAGGTCGGTTGTCTCCCCTACATGGATGGATGTTGGGATCTAGCTGACCTCTCCTGTAGTCAGACTTCCGAGCGGACCTGGACCTTTTCGCATGCTGCTTGTGCTGTTCTGCTAACAACAACATACTTCTTTTCTTGACAGCAGGTTTGTATTGGTGGTGGCGTTGATATATTTCCTCTGAGCTGAGTTGATTAAGTTTATGTTTGACCTCCCTACTTGATTGAAGAAGCAGTTGTATTCAAACCTAATGACACAGTGATCAGGTGACATCATATCCTTTCCCTCTCAGCCAAGCTCCTGTCCAGCAAAGTTTGTTGTGGAGGGCACGTCCAAGTATCCACTTCTTAGGGGTAGATGTCTCGATACCCAGACTTAACCCCTGTGAGGCATTCATCCCTGGCTTCTTAGCACTTCCAAATGATGTGCTGTTGTACCGCCCATCCACAGCTAGTCCGATGGTGCTCGGGGAATCATCTCCTCTCAGGGTGTTGGCCTCCACCACCAGTCTGGTCTTCTCGGACATGTCCTTTTTGTTGAGGGCAGTAATGTCCTTGGACACTTGATTTGCCTGTCGCTGCACTCCACTCTTGGCTCCTGCAGGTATATTCAGGTGTCCGAGAAGTAACGTGGCTCCTTTGGTGCTGACAGCCTGGCCACACAAAGCTGAAGGCAGGTACTTGTTGACAAGGGCTGGCTTTGGTCCGGGCTTATCCGTGTCTGCCTCTCTATGTAGTTTGTACAGTGGAGATCTGTTCTGGCATTTATTACATCGGACAGCACAACTCCATCCCAGAGCCCTTTTCCGCTCGGTGTCCAGTTCAAACTCCGGTACCATGCATGATGTAGTGTTTGGTTGTCCGGCGTGAAGTCTGATGATGGTGTTCCACATTTTCACCATCAACACTATGTCGATGATCCGGTTTCCTTCTATTACAGGCTCAGAGTTGGATTCTTCAGCTGTAACAGTTGCCGGCCGTAGTATCCATGTTGGACAAGGTCTGTCTCCAGTATCTGTTGTTACCAGGGAAAGGCCGTCAGGACTGGGCTTGGTGATCAGCTGAAATTCCTGGGTGGTCAGTCTTCTGGTCAGAGCTGGTCTCTCTTCTCTGGTGACAGGTACCTCAGGATCTTCAACTTTAAATACCTGGCCCTTATTCTTTGGAACATTTCCAGGCTTGAACTAATTGTTCCTTCTCTTTCTGTCTCCCTTCATATTGGTAATGGTCAGTAATGGTCAGTAGTGGTCAGCAGTGTGGTCAGCAGTGGTCAGTCAGAAGTAGTCAGATGTATTAAGAATACAAAAATCAAACTGAAGCTGACCATTTGATTGGTCATTGTGATATACACATCATTGCCTGTTTGATAATATAACATCAAAGGTGTTTCAGAGACAGGGAGAGCCCCAAAAGTAAACATAAAGGCCCAAAGAGAACACCCCCCCCCCCTCCCCTGCCTTTGGCATGGGTAGTCTTTGTATGTATACATGTGGCTGTTAGTTAGTCCAGTGGGTGTCATTCACTGTGATTGTTTACTGCAAGTCTTCACTGTTATCTATTGATTATTTCATGTCCAAATCAAAGCTGAAAAATGCTTTAAAGCAGATTAAATGTTCAGTTAATATTAAAATTTGGTAATTTAAAAAAAAAATTTAAATTCTACAAAAAAAAATGAAGTTGTAATTTGAAATTGAAAAACTTTTTTGTATAGGTATATGTAGGAATTATTCAAGTTTATATACCAATTTACAGAACTGAAATATCTTAATAATTGCAAAATCTGTTTCATTTTTCCTGACGCTTGGTGTCTGTGATATGTACAGCAAAGTGTATGTAAAGCTGAGTTAAAATCTCAGTCTGAGAGGGGTTTTTCAATTCTTCATAACTCCTGTTTTATTTGACCTACGCTGATTCTGTTTACGCCGAAATGTTTGAAATAGCTCACAGTTGATGAAAATATTTTTTTTTAAATTTAAAAAAAAAAAGTGTCCTATAATAGGACTAAGACCACAATTAAATACTTCCGGGTTCAGTACCCACGAATGAAGTCCCTAAAAAATGTATGTATATTTGGGAAAAAAATAATATGCCTCTTTGAATTGGATGTTTGCCTATAAATTTGCTGTAGATGTGTTATAGAGATGATAATCTAGCTGTCAGTGTGTAAATCATTCATATTGAACATGTATTTTGTGCTGCAGGATCCGGTGTAAAAAGTCCTGTTTTCACCTTTACCCCTGACCCGGATGTATATAATTGACGTTGGTGACACATATGGAGGTATATCTCCAGAAAATGCCCAACATGATGGGTTGAAACTTTTACATTTTGCTTCTCAGATGTTGATCTTGGCCAGGTGAAATGGAAATTTGCAGATGAAACTTTGGGACTTAGTTATGAATTTTAATGTTACAATGAAACATATAGTGAAATTAATTGTGGTCTTAGTCCTAATATACGATACATTGTGTGAAGTACAAGGAGAATAATAACTTATGTTTAGGTCTATTTTTGAGCATTTCTAGGCATAAAGAGATACATTTAATAGTTATCTAGTATTGTCAATAGATAGAATGTGTTTTGAGGTAATATTAGGGATAATTGCGAAACCGTCGTGTCGTAGTCACGTACACCGGAAGTGACCATCAGGTTATAATAATAATGATAATAATAAAGTTTATTTATTGTCGGTATTTAAAACAGTACAAACATTAGCTCTTTTGAGCTATTTCATCCGACACATGCATACAGTCACACACTAAATACGCAATGACATAATAGATAAAATATAAGTTTAAAACCACTCGGATTAAAACTTTAATATTCCGCAGGTGAAATATTAAAATATAGTATTGTTAAATGTGTCTGATTATATAGGTGTTCTATGTGTGTCTGTAATCATGTGTGCATGTGTTGCATTTACATTTTAGCCCATACCAGCTGTTAATTAGTGTCTTAAATTGTGTAAGTGTGGTTGTTGTTCTGAAATGGTCTTGTAGGGTGTTCCAAATTTTAGGTGCTTCTGATCTAAATGAGTGTTTGCCGTATTTTGTGGTCCTAACCTGTGGTATTTCCGCTGTATTATGGTATCTAAATGTATATGATTTTTCTGTTATGTTTATAAGGTCATGCAAATATGTTGGTGTTTGATTGTTGCTAATTTTGAAAACTTCTATTGCAAATATTCGAAGGCGCCTAATTTTGAGAGAGGGTAATTTTGAACGGGCTAATAAATTTTCGTATGTGTTTTCGTAGTCGTCATAGATGAATTTCAGAGCCCTTTCTTGAATTTTTTCCATTTTTGTGTATTAGTTTCACCACAGAAGTGTCATGTAAGTGGGCAGAAATTAAAGTTCGAAAGAATGAAAGAATGATATATAGTGAGTCTGCCCGGTCTGTTTAAGTGTTTTCCTATGCATTTGAGTGTGTTGAGTTGTTTGGATGCTTTTTTACAGATGTTGGATACATGTGTGTGGAAGTTTAGTTTAAAGTCAAGTGTAACTCCTAGCAGTTTAACCTCTGGTTCGCATTTAATGGTATTGTTGCCTACTTGGAAAGTGATGTTTTCGTTTTGTGTTTTATTACCTACTGCCATGGCTTGAAATTTATTTGGGTTAGCTTTCATGTGATTGTTTGCGAACCAATGTATGAGTGAGTTGCAGTCTGTTTGTAGTGATGTTTTGACTGTTTCTAATGAGGTGTGTGCTTTGCTAATAGTGTTGTCGTCGGCATAGTTGTATAATTTGCAGTGTTGTATAGAGTGGAAAATGTCGTTGATGAAAGTGTTGAAAAGAATTGGCCCTAATATTGATCCTTGTGGTACTCCTTTGTATAGTTCCTGAAAGGTGCTTTTAATATTTCCTAATTTAACCTTTTGTTTTCTGTTTTTGAGATAGTTCGAAATAAGTTCTGAGGCCGAATTTGAAAGTCCATAGTTTTTGAGTTTAAGAGTTAGTAGGTCTTGAGGCAAGCAGTCAAAAGCCTTTGAGAGATCCATAAGTATGCATCCCACATACTTATTCTGGTCTAGTGCCATTTTCCAATCCTCAACGATTCTCAATAATGCTGTCTGACATCCATATCCGGCTCTGAAGGCAGAGAGGTAAGGGTGAAAGACACCATCAAGGAAGTCACTGAGTTGGAAGTGTATGGATCTCTCAAAGACCTTGGACAGTGCCGAGAGTATACTCACTGGTCTGTAGTTTCCTTTGTCGAGGGTGCTGTCTTTCTTGTGAATTGGTCTAACTTGTGCTGTTTTTAATGCGTCTGGGAATGTTTTTTAGGATTAATTTTGTTGAACAGTTTGTTTATGAATTCTATATCTACATGTTTAAATGTAAATTGTGTATCTTGTTTTTTGTTCCTGGCTATGGTCTGTAGACTAGGATGTTGATCGTCAATAGGGGGGCTGTTAGATCCAATATCTTTTGCTACATGAATGAAAAAATTATTAAAGGTGTCTGCTACTTCTGCTTGTTTGTTAATGATTTTTCCTTTTTCTTCCAATATAATGTCTACTTGATTTTGGCAGCCTTTGTTTGTAATAAATGGTTTGATAGTTTTCCAGAAGTTCTGGTTGTTTTGTCCCCCTGTACATCTGTCTAGGAAGTATTGTTTTATTGACTGTTTTCTGAGTTTAGTGACTTGGTTTCTCTGTGTTCTGTATTTTTCCCAGTTCTTGGTGCGGTTGGTGATGTACTTATTGTGAAGCATTTTCTTGTAATATATCTCGTCTTAGTTTCTTGTTCATAAATGGTGCTTGGTGTAATCTAGCTCGTCTTTTTTTCATTGGGGCGTGTTTGTTTATTATGTCTGTCAGTGTTTTGCTGAAGTTGTTGTAGGCTGTGTTAACGTCTGTATGTTTAACTGTTTCTTCTAGTGATGCGTTCTGTAGGTCAATGTGGAAGTTTTCAATGTTAAAATTTCTGAAGCTTCTATATGTTACCAATGGTTGTTTACATTTTTTAGTTCGTGTGGTAGGGCCAGGCAGATGGGGTCCTGTAGCCGGTGTGAAGTCAGGATGTCGCCTGAGTGGTGGCAGCTAGGTCGTAATAAACTCCGTTGGTCCTTCGTCACGGCTACTCGTCACATACACTTCTCAGACAACTCGGACGCTTCATTGAGACGTCATAGAGTCGCGTCACGACAGGGAACTGGAGAGTTTGGTAGCTATGCTCAACTATTTTTTTCCTGTAAATATGCCTTAAACATGTATTTGTATGTATAAAGCATCTTTTGGTGATGTCAGTAAAACAAACAGAATGAAGATATCTTGATATTTGGTTTTTTAACGGATTTTTCAAATTTAAGAATTTTGGGATTTTTTCTGAGGTTTTCCAACCATTGTTGGAAAAATATGTCACTATGGAAAAAAAAAAACCGTATTTGAAAGTTATTTCTCTATTTTCTTTATAAACAATAAATTTAAATGACATGTATCCCATCATATCAAAGCAAGTTTGGCTTCCAAAACATTCCAGAAAATTTTATTTTAGTGCACAAAGATGTCATATTGCTCAAAACTGTTGAAAATCTATTCTTCCACACATGTTTCACCAAAACAAATTCACATATCTGTCTAAAACATGCAAACCAATAAAAAAAACTGTTTGAATACAAAAGTATCAAAATTATAGCCTACCTTCTTTTATAAGAATCCAGCTCTCTCACTTACATGTAGTTGTCTGTAAAAAAAGTGTGTTACAGTAAATTACCTATGCTACAATTTTTAGATAGTATCCTAAATATTATTATTATTATTACTATGTATATACAATGTATAAATATGTTTATTGTACATAATGTTTTCCCTTAAAAGTGTAATAAATTAAAATAGCATAATTTAATTTAAATGCAATTATAGGAAACAAGCTTGGTAATAATGCCATAATCCAGGAATTGAGAAGAGGAATATTTGTGTATTTTTTTTTTTTTTTTTGCTGAATTTATTTTAATTCTCAAAACCAGCTTGAACAAACAAACTAATGTTTAAATTAGTTATATTTTCACATATAGTGAAGCCTGTCTTTGGGACCAGTCACCAACTGCTATTACAACCCTTTTAATAAGGGAGTTTTTATCAGGTAGTCTCAAATTAACCATCAATTATAATTGAACTCTGTAAAATGACCACTTGTTCCAAAGCACTTCAGAGATCTTTATTAGACAGGTTTCACCATAAGGAAATAGCTGAAAAACTAACAAAATAACAAATAACAGCAAAAAAATAGCATAACAAACAAAAATAGTATTTAAAACCATTGTTTAAACAACTCAACAAGTTCATCTTGCTATAAAATTAATTTGAAAAGCAAGCAAACAATTCTTGTATTAAAATCAGTTTTCAACATGTAGCTTTTATTGAATTTTTTCTTTGTTGACATGCAGAGCATTTCATTTTGATATAACACAGGTAACACCAACATGCAAATCACAGCAGAGTCAATGAAACATGAAAGCATGCAGTTCTTGCAAATCATTTTCATTTAATGTAATCATGCAAATAATCACAAACATGCAAATCACCATTGTTTTTCCCATATTTAAGGGTAAAAGTCTCATTTCATTGGTTTGATTGGTTTTGCTGATTTGAACTTTCTTCTCATCCAAATAACAATGAAACAGGAACCACGTGCAGAAATACTAGGATCCAAACCTGTTGTTTCTGGACGTATTGCCAGATCTCCTGAAGCATAGTCCTCCTGAAGTTTGTAAACATACAGGGCCTGGTCCTCTTTGTATTTCACATTGTAATATTCATTAAAACCTGGTACCACTGAAAGAACTTGTCCATCATACCACTGACCATCACTGAATTTGTGTCTTATGTTTTTTCCTACCAACAGAGGTTTGTTTTTGCTTCTCCTCTCCGGAAGTGGCACAGACTTTGCCTCTTGGATTAAGACCTTTAAGTTGGTGGTCAACTCCGATACTGTCTTTTGACGTCTGCCCGTAGAAAACAAATACAAGTTTTTGTCCTTTGTTACCTGCTGCAGAACATTTTTTCGGAAATTCAGCTGAACTTTCAGAGCCCGTATTTTTTCCTTCTTTGTGTCCAACTCCTGTAAACATTCCTCAAGGTTATCCGGTGACTGCCACAAGCCATAATACAATATATCCCTTGTCATATCCTCCTTTCTTTTCAAAATTCGATTTCTTTTTGTGCCAGCTCTTCTTCTTTCCTTCTCAAATTTTCTAATCTCCTTTGTTCAGTATCCTTAATTCGGGCTTTAAACTTTTCCCTTATTTCTGACCCCTCTTTCCTACTATCCTCTATCAATCTGTTCCGATGTTCTTCCTCCAAGCTGTCCAACCATTCGCACGTCTTGTTGTGTGAAAACATAATGTACGATTCATTGCACAGGGTTGTTGCATTTGGTCTGAATTTCATTAAATGGTCTAACTGACCAAAAAAGAATTCTGGCAGTTTATTGTGTTTTAAGGAACTTTGTGTTTGATGTATTAATTCCTCATTTGTTGTAGAGAAAGTACCTCCCGGTAAATGATCTGCTGCTTGTCTTTTCAATAGAGTAAGCATGGCGGCAAAGAGAAACTGTAAAATTTGTATGGTTAAACCATCACTGTCCTCTGAGGAGAATAGCTCTTTCATGATGGCATTGTCATCTGAATTCTCGTTTACGAATGGCCTGAAAGCTCCAGAAATAACAACTGTGCTGTCATCTTTGGCGACTTCGAGATAATCCTGGAGTGCTGACAGAGTCTCATTAAGCGTCAAAATATGGGAGTTGTCTTCCATTTTGCGCCATAGTGGCCCCGTGACAGATTGTGAGATAATTCCCAGAGCTCTACAGCCAGCTATATAGACTGGTTCTATAATATCAGCCTCCACTGAAGAAAGTAGTCTGTTCGTACAGCCATGAACTGATTGCAAAAAATGCAAAATGTTGTGTCGATGGTGATACGCAATGTGTCCCAGTAAAAAGAAGACATTGAATCGATTGTGTTTGTATCGCATAAACTGTACATTATCTCCTTTTTGTCTGCAGTATGACCTGAATGGGTCATATACCCCGTTTTTTATCTACGCCTTTAACAAATGCTTTGCTACATGTTCTTAATAACCTGCTTGTTCCACTTTCACTGCTTTTCACTTCTTGCTCTTCACTTTCTTCCAAAGCTTCTGCACCACCTGGCTTCGACAGAAGAGAATGCTCAAATTTAAGAAGCGCTTCTGCACATACATCAGCAAAATTAACCAGAAGATGCAATCCACAAAAGAAGTTATTCATTTTGGAACAAGCACTTTACTCCTCCTCATTCATTTGCACCAATCCCTCCAGACATTTCGGCAATATCTCTTCCCTGTATTCCTTCAAAAGTTGTTGAAATTTTTTTTCTGAGGCAGCCCGATCCGACATTGTGTTCTTTATGTTGCATAAAATTTTAAAACCTATTTCAGTTCTATTGTTTTGGTCACAGAGTTTGTTGACATCATGTAATATGTCTTTTAGTGTATTCAACAGTTTCAGAACTTTTGATATACATTTCACATAACCCTAGAACATAACTATTCTTTTCTTCATCACTGACAGCAAACACTTCAAAACTCCTTCCATACTTTGAAGTCTCATCTGAATACAGAGTAAGATTTTGGCTTATGGAGATACTTTCCAACTGCTTCTGTGCCAGGGCCATTCTCCGATCACTCATGCGGTCAACAGTCTGTCTACTGGGTAATTTACTTAAAGAACTACCACAAAGTGTTGCTACAGTACTTAAAACATCGGCCATATTCTTTGATGAAATACCATAATTTAACAGCTGCATGACACAGTTTGTTAATTCTGGTGAAAATGCACCCTTATCCTCATCATATGTGGAAACTGGTAATTCTGCATTGTCATTCAGCAATGCCAAGAGATAATCATTTGATTCCTTTAGGGCATCATTTTCTGTTATCACACTGTTCACTTCCTCATTTTCAATTTCATTAACTCAGAACTTTCTTCTACATAATCAGATAAAACAGTGGCTATGTTTTCCAAGGATTCCGTTTCTAAACCCTTTGATGTCAGTTCTTTCTTCAAGTCTCTCACATTATTCTCCAGTTTTCTCACATACTCACACAACTTTTCCTTTGATGATACTGTTTCTTGCATAATTTTTTTTTGTTTTGTGTAGACTTTGTTCTAACACATCCTGCTCAAGTTTTAGTTTTTTACACTGTTCAAGTTTTGATGTTGCCCTTGACAATTTTCTTTTCAAGCTAAGTTTTTCATTTCCTAAAGACAATGTCTTTTCTTCCTTTTTGCTTAAAGCTTCACTTGTGACAGATAGTTCTTCAGCAAGTTCCTTAACAACAGACTGTTCGGCGGCTTCACTTATTTTTTCAAATTCACTTTTTTGTGCCAAAATTGTTTTTACAGGTATCACAAAAATTTGACTATTGAATGATTTCAGCGAATCACCTCCCTTTCCTTTTTTATCTCTTAAAAGTTTATATAACTTTGTCTGTAGTGTTAAAGTTGAAATGGTGGAAAGATCCAATCGGCACAATAATGATAGCCATAGCGCCACTTTATCCACTGGTGGAGTGTTACCGGTACATGTTTTTGCGTATTGAAATAGCTCACACACAAGACCTTTACTCAGTTTATTTTCCATTATGTGGGGTATTGTGTGATGGTGTTCTGACTCCAGATCACTGATGGACAACCCAAATTGGGCCATAAACTTGCCATGGGAAGACATTTTAGATGTTAATATAAACAATATGCAGTATAAATTTGTAAAGTATGTGTGTATATATATAGCGTAAGTGTCTGGATTATTTCTTTTTTAAAGCTTCTTTTAACCTTTCAATGTCTTTTTTCATGCTTTTCATTTCCTTTTTCATATTAGATTACCAATCTAATTGCTTTCTTAAATTTGAAATTTCCTCCTCTAGTGTCTTAATCTTTTCTTTCAAATCCTTGTTTTCTCTTTCTAAGTCTGAAATCCTTACCTATCAGAAAACAAAATGCACCATTCAGACGACTGTTAAATGATATCAAACAAAGCTCATGAATGTTCTTATGCTGTTAAAGTATTTATGGTTTATTAGTCACGAACTGACAGTCTTACTCAGTAAGTTACTGTCACACACTGACTAGGTCCGCAAGTACTCATTCTATTTCATGGACTCGATGATTAATTCACTTGACTGCTCGTATATGCGTAATGCGGTATGAGACTGGATTTTACAGTGAAATTCTTACCATCAAAATGTTTAAGCTGGTGACAGATTGCCCTTTAATTTTTTTACATGGCTTAAGAAATACTTTTTAGCTACAAAATTGAAGTGCTATGCCCTTTCAAACGTTAAAACTCAGGCTATTCAAAAGTGAAAGTAGCTTGTATTGACAATCTCTGCGACCTACCCTAGTCGTAACAGACTGTATGTCAGTTTTTTATATTTATGATTCACAACAAAAAGCGGAATAACCAGACAGAGTTAGAACCACTTACATGCAGATTGAACATATGTGAGACAAATTAAAAGGTTTTTTGACGTGTAATCAGCGTATGGAGGAAAATATGCCGATTTACACATTTCAGTTTTGGATCACATCTTACCGCCATGGATTTTCGTGACGTTTTTCCTTATAAACATAAGTTCAGTTTCGCTTCATTATTCTCAGTCACTCGAATGTTTGGAAGGCTCACGCTTTTATATGATAATTTAACGCTATAAAAAGGCACTTGAGAATGACGCTTTAGGTATAAGGTAAAGTGAAAAAAAAAGTTACCTCCCCTTTGCTTGAGCATAGCTAAGTTTGGGCACTTCAATGACTCCTGAGGAACCTCTACGACTTCAAAGACATAGTGAATCTTCAGTATAGATTACCCCGTCTGCTATTATTGAACAAGTGGGCAGTTATAATTTATGGTGACAAATGTAACGGTGAATTGTACAGTGAATTTCAGTGACATACTTTTTCTCATTATCCATTGTAATATTAATTGGTTGATTAATTAAGTGGTGATTAATTCAATATTTATTTGGCTCAGAGTAATATTATGCATCAGTGTAAAAGTATATGGCTCATTGTTTTTGAGATTGATGTTAATTATTTTTACAGTCATTTACAGGTGCCGATAGAATTCATTTCCAATTTCATGTCAATGGTGATTTATTCAACTCTAGTCAAGAGTTGTATTTTTGATTCATTACCCCAGATATATTGGTACTTGACCCCTAATGATGCCTTGCGATTAAATCTGAGGTGAAAACTATCGCCATCTTTGTTCTTTGATAAAATATAAGTAATACCAAATTTAGATCTGTTAAAAGTCAACGTTAAGGCATTGGGTATGCCAAAATCATGCAGTGCCGGGGGTTGCTCTAATCACTGTCATTCAGTCACAGTTGTATAAAGGAGGGGTTTGTGATGTACTGAGAAACAGTACATATATTCATTAATACGCATACTGAAACTATTTAAGAACATATATAACAAATAACATTATCAGTAAATGTTTCTCCATTTAAAAAATTTGTTTACTAAACACTAAACAACCTCTCCTTAGCATTGCTAAGAGTTTGTTTCACCTCCAAAGATGGCAAACTTCCTGTTGTTACAGACGTGACGTCACACCAAAACCAAGAATTAATGGTAACTCTAGGGTGTAAACATAATGTGATATTGGTTCGAACCCCATATAGTGTCGATCCTCTCCTGGAGGCATTTTACTGTTTCTACATGTACACACAGTGGATTGTTAATAAATTTGTTAAATTTATTTCATGTCTGTTGATTTTATTTCCATCATCTGGTATTCGCCTCTCGACATCATGACAGATGATCGAGTCCACCAGTGGTTTAGGTCTCGCTCGTACACTGTATCCCTGCATTACCAAAGATTTTTTTCTCATATTCCCTGGAACAGTCTGCCCGAGAGTTTGGTCACTAACGGTAACACTTCAGGTGCCAGTGTCTGAATGAAACCCTCCTTTTGGATGATGTGCTTCTTTTGTCTTCAATAATTTACGAAGACAGACTTTATGAAATGACAAATGTTTCTTCTATTCCATCATCAACACTCGACCTGGTAATATTTTGAATGCAGTCACGGATACAATTAATTAGACCATTGTAGGCCTTTTCGAGGATTACTTTACACGTTGCAGGTTTAGCTTGACATAAATGATGTCTGTCTCTATGGTGTTTTTCGAGAAAAGATGTCATGTCTCGAATGTTTGGAAATTGTTTCAATAGGCGGTTACCTTATATAGACATTTTAGGAAAGGTAAATCTATTGATATTGTTCGGGAAATATGTCGGTACTCAATCTGTGGTCAGTGTGAGTGTTTTGTTAGCTCACCTGGCCCAAAGGGCCGTCATTTGTCTGTCCGTCCTTTGTCCGTCCTGCATCCGTCAACTTTTCATTTAAACAACTTCTTCTGAAATACCAAAAGGCTTAGAGTTATTATAGTTGGCTGGAAGGTTCCTTTGATGAAGCCCAACAAAGTTTGCAAAAAAAAGAAAAAATTGACGTTGACCTATATTCAAGGTCACAGAGGTAAAATGTCTTTAAACGATTTCTTCCAAAATACCGGAAGACCTAGAATCATTAAATATGGCTGGAAGATTCCTTTGATGAAGCCCAACAAAGTTACAAAAGAAAATGACCTTGATCCATATTCAAGGTCACAGAGGTGAAATATGTTAAAACCTTTTAAAAGACTTCTTTCAAAATACCAGAAGCCTAGAATCATTAAATATGGCTGGAAGTTTCCTTTTATCAAGCCCAATAAAGTTTGCAAAATGAAATCACCTTGACTTATATTCAAGGTCACAGAGGTCAAGAATGTTAAAATTTTTAAATGACTTCTTCCATTATACCGGAGGGCCTAGAATCATTATATTTGGCTGAATGGTTCCTTTGATGAAGCTTAACAAAGTGTGTGAAAAGAAAAGACCTTGACCCATATTCAAGGTCAAAGGAGTCAAATATTTTTAAAAATTTAAGCAACTTCTTCCAAAATACCAGGAAGCATAAAATCATTATATATGCCTTTAAGTTTCCTTTGATGATTCCAAACAAAGTTGGGGGAAAAAAATGACCTTGACCCATAATCAAGGTCACAGAGGTGAAATGTGTTAAAACATTTTAAAAGATTTCTTTCAAAATACCAAAGGCCTAGAATCATTATACATTACTGGAAGGTTCCTTTGATGAAGCCCAACAAAGTTTGCGAAAAGAAATGACCTTGACGTTTATTCAAGGTCACATAGTTCAAATGTGTAAAAACCCTTAAACGACTTCTTCCAAAATAGCGGAAGGCCTAGATTTATTATATTTGTCTGGAAGGTTCCTTTTATCAAGCTCTAGAAAGTTTGCAAAAAGAAATCACCTTGACCCATATACAAGGTCACAACGGTCAAAGGCGTTAAACCTTTGAACAACTTCTGCTTAACTAAAAGGCCTAAAATCATAATATTTGGCCAAAAGTTTCCCTTTATAGTGTCCGCCACATAGTATGTGAAAATAAAAAATAGCTTGACCCATGAAAATATCTTAAGGTCACGGGGGTCAGATTGTGTAAAATCAACTTCATATTTGGCCAGTTAAAGTTTCACAAAGGTTTATATACAAATATGTAGAACCTTCCAATGACTTATTAAAGGAATATATTGCGCTGGGAATTTTCTTTGCATAATTTAGAATAAATTATAAAGACCTTTCACAGTGATGTCACACTGTTCCAAAAATAGATTAGGCCAAGCCCCCTGGAGGTCTTAGAGGCTTGAGCTAAGTTATGTGAAAAACTACATGTTAGCAAATGACTTATGTTCTATTCACAGCGTTAAAATACAGAAAACATGATTAGAAAGAGAATTGCAAGATCTTCATTTTGATTGAAGATTCGTCATAATTATAGCATAAATAAATAAGAAATTCTAAGTTGATCCCGTTTGCTATGCAGTGTTTATAGGCCTACAGTAAACTGTTATCAGTATATCTCCAGTAACTGGGGCTTAATTGACCACGGTGACATCACTAATGATACACATGAAACGTTTTATTATTGGTTTTGAGTTAGGATTATGGTTTATAATTACATGTAGCTTAATTTTTCCTGTCATTATATTTAATTATTGCTATATATTGTTGACTTGTGCAAGTCTCAAATATGTTGTATCTGTGTTTGTAAACAATGATCTAAAGGGCAAGTAAGCTTCAGCTGTCCTGGGTCATCCGTCCAGCTATAACTAAGAGTTTTTCTGCTATATTGTTTGACCATCTTTTTTCCATGATTTAAAAGAAAGCTATCAATTATATTTAACTGGAAACATCATAAGAAAGTCTCAATTCAACATTGCACAGATGAGGGTGCTGACTACTAAGGGACAGAACCCATAAGCATCTACTGTGGAACATGTGCACAGATATAGTACTGTTGGTCATAAAGATCCAGGTGAGCGATACAGGCCCTCTGGGCCTCTTAAGTTATTATATTGATTGTCAAATTCTGTTGGATATATAATATATGTATTTGTCTTTTAGTACAATATACTTAAGCGGTTGTATTTTAATTACTTGTATATTTTTTGTAAAAACGTTTTGCCTGATAATGTATACCTTCTTTGTACATATGTATGTGTGTTGTACATGAGTTGTTGTCAGCTACAGACTGGACATGTGACACTTGACGGACTTTGACCAAGTTGTTAAATGGTTGAAGGTTTCTGCCTTGTGGGTTTCTTTTTTTTGTCCCTAGTACTTCGGTACATTTGAATTCTATCTCTCCAAGTGAACGATTCAATTATTTTGTCAGTACAACTGAATATTTGCATTATGGCATTTGCACCTGCTTTTGTGGTGACAGAATGATGTGGTGTCATCTGTGCTGTCGTGTGTAACATTAATACACGATACGTGTTAATCTCTCTCTTTTAATAGAGGTAAACAAATTGAACCCAGTAGCTTTGTGATGATCATACTGCTGCAAATGGCGCCCATCTAGGGACCCAATGTTGATCGAGGGTCCAGGGTACTTTGTATTTATCATAACACAATGACTAAACACAGTGTTTACTTGGGGTTGACCGAAATATTTATTTCATCGTAAAGTGGTTTTCCATAGTTAGTACTTCGCGTTAATATCCATTACAAAAGATAGTTCCTAATCAACATACAGAAGCATCCTCAGGTTCTATCAGTTACCCGTCCATATTAAAGTGTTCCATACAAATGTCCTTGGGCCGACTTAGCCAGGGCCCGCTCCATCGCAGAGCAAGTCCCATACAGGACTCTGCCTGTCTCCACAACCAACTCCCAACTCTCTCTAGCTTCTTGATCCCAGACTGACTTCTGCTGGTTATTATTATAGTATAGATAATACCCAAATATTTAATTTCAGCCCAGTACATATTGGACACCAATAATCCAGCCCCCGGAGCATCTAATTATTAAGGCACATGCGACTAGGAGTACCCGTCACCAATTTCCCATCTTTGATCTACCTTATACATTGTTTCTTATCTTGTTTACTTACAAATACGTTCGCCAGCAGGAGGCAGACAGGAGAGAGCATCTACCTGTTCAGATCACTCATACCAGCGATATTCTGCCATGGTGTTTCAACACTGAGGTGCACACGCCTCCCGTTATCAGGCGTGCATCACTACCTGTCACTCACAGGTCGTTAAGCCTGGTCCAGTGCCTGACTTATGATACCTGTTCTTATTGCTCCCTGAGATACCTTTTGTACTTTAATTTCTGACCCAAAATGTACTTTTACTATCCATTTTGTTACATTATTGACGTGATCGTCGGAACCAAATTCCACTGGAACTTTTTACCTGGGGTACATCTGTTGGAAGACACCACTACCAGATGATGTTGACAGTTACACAAGTGTTTCCTTTAGGCCGATAGGCTACCGTGGACACATTTCTTCACTAGTGTTGTTTACCTGGAATTTTGACCTGTACTGAAGATGGACAATAAACTGTGACACTCCTGCAGTAAGGTGAATTATTTATGTGACCTTTTGTCCTTTTCTATTTGGAGTTGATGTTGTCACTTGTTTATTTTGTGCTATTTGATCTATTTGTGATGTGTAATTCTGATGTGACTGTGAGTATGGAGGAAAGATCGTGCCTCTGTCCAACTGTTTCAGTAGTATTCCTTTGACTTTGGTTTATTTGGTCGATGTTGCAGTGTCTTTATTGTTTTTCTATTTACTGGTAGTAGCTGAGGTGTTATACTGACCAAGACATTATAGCTGACATTGCACTGACATATCAAAAAGTGAATGTAACTGTGATATAACTGATATGATGGAATGAAAACTAGTTATTGATTATGGTCTTATCAATGTACACTAATGAATTTCTTTTTCCTTTGTATCAAACAGCGTTTCAGCAACACCACAATCCAGTGGAGATGTGCTGTATGCAACAAGTCCACGTGATGCCACACTTTGATGAGCCAGGGAAGGACCAATTTTACCCCTGGATCTGCAAAGCACATTTACCCTCTCCTATCACTCAGTGGTCACACATGTCATCTAGAATCAGGTAGATAAATGACTACATGTTCATTACATTTGTGATGCAATAAATAACACTGAAGATATAGCTACCACAAAAATTCTGATTATTATTCCTCTAAGTAGGTATTTCAAGGTGACTGATAATAAATAGACCAGTTGTTGTATAGTCGCTATGGTCATTACATATAAATTGAATATTTAATGACATTTCAGATATGTGAAGATGCCAATGCACAGATAATTGTTCTGGAGCGGTGTGTGGTCGACAACAAATTGGTGTATTCATCGACAATCTGGTTATACAAACAACGATATGATGGGTAAGTTATAATAGTGACTCGTTTAGGTGAAGAGAAATTAGTATTCTATAAATGGTGGGATTCGGCCCCCTGGGGCTAAAGGAGCAGGGCCCAATATGGAAAATCTATCTTGTTCTTCATGAATTGCAGGATATTGTCTGAAGTTTGTTTAAAGTATCAGGGTGTGAAAAAATTTTGAAAACACACTCGTCCCACTGGACAAGCCAAGTATGAGAACCAGGTAGGAAATTCACGACAAGTGATACAATACATTTGATCTTTTTCCTCGTCAAATTTAGCCCATGCAAGTTCCTTTGTCCACTCAGATTTGAAATTTTGTTTTTTCTTCTTTATGGTTTCTGATTGTGTCGCTTTAGAGCCCCACTATTCTCACTGCTAGTACAAACATTGGTAAATAAGGCATCTATATAGTTCGTTTTGCCATTTTCTCAGTAGGCCTGTCGAAGAACATAACTTACATTGCTGACATTAACTATGAGTAAAAAGATGGAGAATAAAATAAGAAACGGTAGCCGCTATGCATTGCAATCCGGAATTAAATCTGTCAACTGAAAACGTGTTGTCGATCTGATATAGGATGACAGTTATCATTTGAATTTGTTTTCTTTATTTAAATTGTTTCACTCACATCTGTAATAGAAATAATTCTAAATATTGATGCATAATTCTTTTAATTCCAGAACATAGTGCTATGTCCGATGATATTATATCAATCTACCTCAATGAAATGCTTGTATGACCTGAAACAGGTGCACACTCACCAAGCTACGCTCCGTTGTTTGCGTGGTACGCCTATATGGACTAAGACCCCAATTAAATACTTCCGGGTTCAGTACCCACAAATGAAGTCCCTAAAAAATGTATGTATATTTGGGAAAAAATAATATGCCTCTTTGAATAGGATGTTTGCCTATAAATTTGATGTAGATGTGTTATAGAGATGATAATCGAACTGTCAGTGTGTAAATCATTCATATTGAACATGTATTTTGTGCTGCAGGATGCGGTGTAAAAAGTCCTCTTTTCACCTTTACCCCAGACCCTGATGTATATAATTGATGTTGGTGACACACATGGAAAATGCCCATTATGATGGGTTGAAACTTTTACATTTTGCTTCTCAGATGTTGATCTTGGCCAGGTGAAATGGAAATTTGCAGATGAAACTTTGGGACTTAGTTATGAATTTTAATGTTACAATGAAACATATAGTGAAATTAAATGTGGTCTTAGTCCTTAATGACATGCCTAAAAATCCATGTTTTTATTTCTCATACCCACATTTTTTGACAGATTCTCATACAAATTGGCATGGTTGTTCTATATTTTATGACTGGTTAGGTAGTGAATTAATTTCTAATTTATCACTTCAATTATAATTAAAATTTCAATTAAATTTAACTTTTGAAAAATTTTGAAACTTTATTTTCTGGAGTGATCAGGACATCTATAAATAACATCAAATTAGCATATTTGTGTTATTGTGTATTCCTACACCTGATTTTTAAAAGTTAAGATGGAGGATTTTTTCAAACTATACAAGTACAAGATCTTAAAAAATTCTGTGGATAGCCCAGATAATGGCTTGTGTAGGATTTGGATTGGACCTGTAACAAGGACAGGAAAATATGGACTTCTGTCATTTAAGGACCCCAGTGATTTAAATTGGAAAAAGAAACATGCACACAGACTTGCTTTTATTTGTTTTTCTGAAAATTTAGAATTGTCAAGTGATCTGGACTGTTCCCATATCTCTGTCATAATAGTTTATGTGTAAATGTAGAGCACATAAGTTCAGAACCTCGTTTTATTAATAATAATAGGCGGTACTGTTTAAATTCAAATGTGTGTTAGGGTCATGTAGGGTTCAGTGACTGCATGTTGGATTTGAAAATTAAATTAAGTTTTTATTAATTTGAGGGTATTTGCTATTGTACACTGATATATACTACATTGTCCGACTACCACCACGTGGAGGTTCCCTCATTAGGTAGTCATATATATATATTGTTGTTGTTGTTGTAACATTATTTTTGGGTTTTTTTCTGATTGTTAACATGTCTTTAATAAATCTGTTGTCACCTCTTCTTCTCAATACAGGTGGTCCTGAGGCCGGTTGTCTCCCCTACATAGATGGATGTTAGGATCTAGCTGACCTCTCCTGTAGTCAGACTTCCAAGCGGACCTGGACTTTTTCGCATGCTGCTTGTGCTGTTCTGCTAACAACAACATACTTCTTTTCTTGACAGCAGGTTTGTATTGGTGCTGGCGTTGATATATTTCCTCTGAGCTGAGTTGATCCAAGTTTATGTTTGACCTCCCTACTCAGAGTACCACCAAAGTGTTCAACTTTCTTTTGGATGGCTTTCCCTGCACTGTTGTTTAGGGTCGGAATGGCATTGTCTAACCTCCCCTCAGCATTTCTTCCAAAATTCTGATGTTTTGGTAAGGACACATTCAGGCTTCTGTGACAACCCTTGTTCTTCTGTGTAGATGTGCTGAGTCTCATAGATCGAATAACATCAGTGCTGAGTTTCATTTTCAGGAGCTCCAACACCAACATCTCGTCCTCCGATGTCATTCGAAGTTGATTGATCTGGTTCGAACTAAGGAACATTGATCGCACCCACCAGTTGTCACTGTCACCACCAGAGCACACCATGGAATGCTGCTTGCACTTAGAACAGTCACCTGTGTAGCAGGATACAGTAGCATCTAACACTGCAGGTAAACAAGTCGTGATAGTCTCAATGTTTCTGGAGTGAATTTAAATCAATTCCTTGAAAGTCAGACTGCTCCGGGCTTTCAAGTCTTGAGAAAATACCTTCTGAGCATGAGACCTCATCAGTCTGGTACGACCAGGAAACATTGACTTGCTCAACTTAGCACTGTTACATTTCCGGAACTGTGCTCTGCCTAGGTGAGTTGGGTCAGCCAGTCTCTCTACTTTCCACATGGGATGTAAGGCTCTCATGGCTTCCTCCAGGCCGAGTGGCCGGTGGACGAGTGCATTTTTCGCACTCTGAGTATCCTTGGGTGAAGAGGAATCAGTTTTGTAAAATGTTTTGGTTTCGTCCTGGAGTTTCCAGGGGTTACAGCAATGCTGGTGGGACATGGCTTTGTACTTTTGGACTTTTAGTGATAACAACTATTTTAGCTGTTTACAATTAATTAATGATTTAAAACCTATTCATAATAAGGAATAATTATTAGGTTTATAACAATATTTAGATAATTGCCACTTTCCCTGCATATGGTGCTGGAGAATCCTGGTAATAAATCATACAGTGATAGTATACAATACACATCACAAACGACACACCCAAAACAGGTACATTTAGAAATGCCTAGATTCTGTCCCAATATGGTGTGAGACATGCTTAGGAAAAGGGTAACGATTTTGTATGAACATTTGGTTCCTGTCCATTTGGACCAGAAGGGCAGTGTTGAATTATTTAAAATAGAACAAATTCTTCAACATCTTTATTATGTTGGAATTGGACATTCTTGGTGAAGAGAACTTAGTTACCAACAGCTGCATCTAAACCTGTTTTGGAGGAAGTTGGAACTTATTACAGGGAAGTAGATACAAGTGTTTCAAATATTTTTCCCTTAGTTAAGATCAGTGAATTTCAGCAAACTTAACCAGGTGATCGATACAGGTCTTTGGGCCTCTTTATTTATATTTCCTAGCAAATAGATCTAAATCACATCAAACAATCTAATTGAAAATATATCAATAGAATAAAGGATTATTTGTGCATAATTCGTTTGGAAACTTTATCAAATGTTTCCCTGACGATGTTGATCAATTGCCTTCCATTGTCTGTTTTATCAACAAACTTTGATCATTGTTATTATATCATAAGAACACACCATTGCGGTTTATATGTGGATCAAATATTGAAAAACTGGCTCTGTAGCCTATATACCATTGCGACCTATAGCTGGGGAAAATACAGTACATACATTGCGGTCACATACACCACAGAGCGAATGTTTTCCCGTGTAATGACATAAAAACAGAAATACCCTGACATTGTGTTGAAAATTAAAGTTCATCTCTTATATCAATGCATTTCTACTTTTTTTTTTCAGGAGTAATTAGCATTCCAGATTAAATACCAGCCAGGCAGCCACCTTCTCGACGTTGACGCTTGTCAAAGTGATTTAACATAACACAAAACAATTTCTGAAAAGAGGAGGCCTCCACTTGGCAGAACTGGTAACGGTATACATCATTTCAATACATTCATGGACATGCGACAAAATTATATATACTGGCTAACGTATGTACATCCTTTGATAACAATTCACTAACAGTACGTCTGTTAAATTGTTGTGACAGGGGAAGTAACTGCAAAATTCTCGAAATATTGGTTCACGCTGGTTATGTCCCCTAATTTATTCAGGTGATACATCACATTATAATCTTCTCAAGGCTGTGTTATAAGAACTATAAGGTGACTGTGTAGTCATCGAAACGTCACACTAATCTTCTACTAGTTGTGTAACATGAACCATATATGATTTCCATGCTGCATTTGAATAGAAAGATCTAGTACTTATTGTGCTGAGTAAATCTGTTTCATTTTCAGTAGCACCAACATCTAGTCCTCAGGTGTCATTTGAAGATGGAGATGGCTAAAACTTGGGACCATCGAGCATACCAGGAATGCTGTCTACACTTGGAACAGTCTCCAGAGTAGCAGGTTAACAAGTTGTTATGGTGTTCATTCCTCTGCTGTGAATTTTTATCAAGGTGTTGAAGATCCTTGTCTGGGTTTTAAATTCTTCCTAACACCTGTGTTATGTGTTCTGGGATGATTCTGTTTGTATCATGATGTTTCAACAGATAATAGTTTAATACGACCATGTGGAGGTGGTCCTATACATATTTTAGTTGTTGTTACATATCATATGTCTGTTTGTCCTTAAACAACTGTTACTATTGCTAACTCTAGACAAGTACCCAGTGTATAAGTCTCCAATTTCATATGTAGTTTGCCTTGGTCCCTAGTTGTTTATAGATAATTTTGGACGATCAAGATGGCTGACAGGCAGTCAATTTTTCTTGGCAGTCATATTTTTTTATCGCTATTTCCCAAAGTACAAGATGGATGATTCTCAAATTTTATTTGTTGATTTCCCTTGGTCCCTTCTTGTGTGTAGTTTATTTTAAAACTGATAGGAAAGATGTCTGACCGATGACCATCTTGATTTTTAACAGTCACGGTTTGTTTTTGTTTGATTGAAAATACAGGATAGCCAACAGGTGTCATCTTTGACTTTGCCTATAATAGTTTTGTAGCACCATTTCTTGACAAATACAAGATGGATTTTTCTCAAATTTGATATATAGGTGCACCTTTGTCCTTAGTTTGGTCTTTTGATCTCAGAACAGATGTGAAAAAAGAAAATGGTTGACTTGGCTATCTTGGATTTGGCACTTAAAGAATAAAAACTATTTCTTTAGAGGGAATTTTCAAATTTCATATAATTAAGAGTGAAAAAAAGGAAAGAGGAGAAAAGAATAGAAAAAATCCAACAAAGATCAAATGAAAATAGTGTGCACCAAGATCCGTCTGGGATCTCTTTGAATTTGGTTTCTTTTTAGATCACAAAAGTGTGTCTTGTATACTTTGTCTTCTCAGTACAGGTGGTGTTGAGGCTGATTATTTTTCCTATTGAATGAAACAATCAAGCTGACCTTTGCTGTAGTTGAGCAGACCTGGAGGTGTTTGTGTGTTGTTTGTGATATTTGTGTCTCTGAATGATTCTGTTTGATCTTTAATGTTACACAGATCACACATGTAGGAAATATTTTCAGTAAGTTTTCAAAGAAAACAAATCCAAGTTCTAAAATAGGACTGACATAAACATTAAATATCTTTGGGTATGTATTTTAGGAAAAAATCAGTATGGCTCATTTAACTTCATGTGGATCTTTTGTAGAAATGATTATTATAGAATTACCTTTCCAAAGGTTTTGGTGGTCATCGGTTAAGATTAAATGTCACAACTTCACTATTTCTCAAATAAAAATACTTACATACAATTAAGATATCTGATGAACCCCTTGAGTTTTACTTCATATTCCCACCAGAGCTAAACCCTACCAAGATCTATACTTGATTTGATTTTAGTGATCATCGGACAAGGTTAAAGGTCAATAATATATAGGCTTTAGTGTGGGAATTATTGGACACAATATTTAGTGTAATAATTAAGTGTATAAATGTGTCCCTTTAAAGCTATTCTTTCAAAAAAAATGATAACAGAATAGATATAAATAAAGAGTTTGCTGTTATATATCATTATGTTGACAATACACAATATATGTACATTTAGATAGGCTTGTCTGTAAAACCGATTTGTATGTAAATTAAATAGGCATGACATGTGTAGATGTTTCTTATTGGAAAATAGAGGCTTGCTGTAATTGAAATAAAATTGTCGCCAAAACCCTTTCAAACCTATCTTCTCCTGTCGAGGCAGAATAATTTTGTCTAAGTGTAATAGCTTTAAACTCCTTTTGTTGAGATGAAAGTATTTTGTCAAAATTTGCGCAGAAGCATCCTTTGGTGAAGGGGACTCAATTTCATATAAACTATGATTCTGGCTCCCCTGGGGTCAGAGGTGCATGGTAAAATATGGGAAATAGAGGTAAATCTTTTCTAAGATTTCTATGATATACATTTTTAATCAATTGTCATTAAATTCACTGACTTTTCACATCAAAAACATTGTGGGAAGTTATATTGTTTAAAATCATGAAAAAGTGTATATCTAACATAATTGTCCTGATTACATTTAATGAATTTCTTTTTCTCCTGTATAGATCCTGGCTGTACCAGAACAGAAAACAGAGCTTGTGTTCACTGGATTTGGTCCCAGTAGGAAGGACATTTTCTGGACTGGGATAAAGATGTGGTATAAAGGATAGTGAGAGGGATGACAGTTTCACCTTGCCTTCACAAGATAAGACACATGAGGCACTGAGGAAGGTGGCAGTCTCATTTTACCATTTGGGTTTGATAAATTGAGAGATAGCTGTCTGGCCTCTTTCCAGAATTTAAAACCAACTGTATGATGATGGGAACAGACAGTTAACACCCTTTGTATTTAATTACTACAATTATATAATGATGTATGCAGCACAGTATCTTGAGACTTCATTGTGTGAGGTCTTTTCTGATGGAAGTCAAAGTCAGAGTAGTGATGATTTGTGATCCTGAGGCCGATTATCTCCCTTAGACTGATGAACAGTTAGACTTTTAGGTAGACAATGTAATTTGTGGAATGGTGTTGTGTCTGTGATGCCTGTGTGAATAAATATGCAATATACATTAAGAAGGATAATTTCTAAAGATTTTCCTGGAATCTTCTCTTTTTCAGATTGTTTTATATTTTCCCTTGGGATATTGTGTATTTGTAATTTTTACAGTTTTTGTTCTTTTTATGTAATTAACATTTTTGTATTTTTTCCTGGAAAGTTATTTCAGAATTTTTTCTGGATCTACTTGAAATACAACAAGGTATTTGAGGATTTTGAAATATCAGTTTTTCTGTAGGCTTCTTTAGAAGTTTTTAGATTAAATATTGTAGAAATCTGTGTCTCCTATGGACTGAGTTAGGAAGAGATCCACATGCTTTGAGGAATTCATAGGGAGACAGATGTTGTCTTGGTGTCACCTTCAACTGTGAATTAATTAACTTTGGTATAATGTTTATATAATCCTGGTAAATAACTAGCTGCAGTAGAGAATGCCTCTTTAGCTTGATCTGTTTTATTGGTGCCTATGTACATGATGTAGTAACTCAATAGTACTTAGCCATGTCCCATACACTTCCTTGTAACTCCTGGATACTTGAGGAAAAGTTCCGTCCTGGAAGGGAAGTATGTAACCCTGGTAAATACTAGAGGCAATACATTTCTTGGCTGGAGAGAACTTTACCTTAATTGATTGAGCATATTAGTAAGCCAGAGGTTCCTTGTTTAAATAATGACCTTTGTTACATATAATTGACATGATTTTTACTGGACAAAATAAGTGAAGGGTCATAAATTGTTACCATTATATATTCTGAGAGGAATTTATATGTTACCCATATTGGCTCCCTTACTTTTTTGAATGTACAGCCAATGTGTTGGTAAGGGTGTATGCATGTGTATCATGAGTTTATATTGTACTGCTCTAGTGCACTGTTAGTGTGAATAAATGACTGATAAATACTCAGGAAATTCTGAGGTTTGATTTTTGTATATTTTAACGAAAATATTGTAACGTTTTGGAGATCATACTCCCTACTAAGCCTCTGATATCAATTTCTGGACTTGTCTCTGTGACTCTGATGATGTAACACTTTGATTTACCTGGTATTGTTACTCCTTGTTAATAGCTCTTGGTAGCTTCTAAACAAACATGACATTTAAAATGTTCCAAGGTTTGTCACGTTTCTTTAAAGATTTAAAAGGTTGTTTCATTTTTTATGATCCTTAACTTTTTTTTCGTCCAGTAAAGCCATTTTATTTTGGAAAATTCTCAGAAAAAGCAAAATCTATTTGCTTTCACATCATAAACAAGTTCATTTACAGTACTTTTTTATGGTATTTTAGGCGTGGAGAGTTGTCTCCCTTTGACTGGTGTGGCTTTGAGAATTAGACCAAGTACAAGACTCCAACCCATTATAATGGCTACATGGAGAGAGTGTTTACACCAACAAAGAAACAGATTCATCTCTTTACTGAGTTAGGAGTACAGGAAAATGTTTAAACCAGTAATATCTTGATTACTTCTTAATTTGATTGTAGGAATTTAAACACAGAGAATTGAAATATACAGTAACTGGGGTGATACTGGCAGCATACATATAACTTAATAGTTTCTCTTTCATTTCCCGGGGTCTGAATATATATACATATATTTGTTTCCTTAGAATTTATGTACCAAATCCGAAACCCGAGATACAGATTCAAACACTTTGTCAACATAGATCATTTGTAGTATACCTGTGTATTTCTATTTTCAGTGCAATTACATCACATCATGTAATTAAATTTTTTATATTTCATCAGGACAGAAAGCCTGTTTGATCAGGATTAAAGTGTTGACTAATTATTAGATGAGAGTATGATGAGGTGTACACAAGTGACCTCTGCTGACCCTCAGGGGTCAAAACATGGATCAAATTGACTGAAATTGCAAAGATGTTCTACTGTTCCTGGAAGGAAGATTTTACAGAGGAAGATTAAGATTTTGGGTGTAATTTCTTTTAATTCAAACTTGGTAAGAAGCCTAAGCACAGGACAGCAGTTGATCTTATACACAATTTACATTTGTATTATGTGCAGGCTTTCAAGCGGGCCCTTATTTTCCTAATTTTCCTTATTTATTAACTTCAGCCCTTGTGTTCCTAATTAAAGCTCCAAAATCCTAAAAAAAGCCCTACACTTTTGGTGAAAATCCTAATTATTCTAGATGTTTAAAATTTTCATAATCCATATTAGTTAATACTTTTGGAATTAATGAAATCTACCCTTAGTTGCTTTCAGTACTTTGATAAAGTGTACAGCTTAGAAGACATGTTGGTGGTTATCAAGTGGGCTACTCAGCATTGTCTCGAGCCATGCCGATCTACCTTAATATGGTGAGTATATCATAGCTATAGATATTCGGATTGTATCCCAATGAAAACTAACTGAGGGATATCAAATATGTTCTTTGTCTTATATTACAAACAGAAGCATATTATTCTTTGCTATGCTCATAGCACACCATTTGTGATTATGTTAGTCATTCATTTATCAAAATAAAGGGAGATATAAAAACCTGTTTATGTATGGATTTTTTTCATATGCATGAGATGATGATCATCTATATGATTAAAAGTTAGATAAAAAGGAGAATTATTGAACTGTGTACTTATCTTTTTTATTAATTTTTTTTTTTTTTTTGTTAAGTTGTCTTAAAAAGAACCCGACATTCTTTATATTGTTGTTACACCTTACCTGTATACAAGTTACTATTGCATTCTTAGTTTAATTGTCATGTGTTTAAGGCAGTGTTTGGAATATGTGAAAAACACATGTTTTTTAAGGATTATTGTGCATAATTATTTTGAAGTAGGATCTACATGTAAATATTGATTGCCAGGTTTGGAATACATATAAAATAACTGTAGGTTTATTTATGATGTAATTTTGATTGCCAGGTTTGGAATACATATAAAATAACTGTAGGTTTATTTATGATGTAATTTTGATATTGCCAGGTTTGGAATACATATAAAATAACTGTAGGTTTATTTATGATGTAATTTTGATATTGCCAGGTTTGATATTGCCAGGTTTGATGATACATACATATAAAATAACTGTAGGTTTATTTATGATGTAATTTTGATATTGCCAGGTTTGGAATACATATAAAATAACTGTAGGTTTATTTATGATGTAATTTTGATATTGCCAGGTTTGGAATACATATAAAATAACTGTAGGTTTATTTATGATGTAAATTTTTGAATACATATAAAATAACTGTAGGTTTATTTACGATGTAATTTTGATTGCCAGGTTTGGAATACATATAAAATAACTGTAGGTTTATTTATGATGTAATTTTGATTGCCAGGTTTGGAATACATATAAAATAACTGTAGGTTTATTTATGATGTGATTTTGATATTGCCAGGTTTGGAATACATATAAAATAACTGTAGGTTTATTTATATGTAATTTTGTAATTTTGATATTGCCAGGGAATACATATAAAATAACTGTAGGTTTATTTATGATGTAATTTTGATATTGCCAGGTTTGGAATACATATAAAATAACTGTAGGTTTATTTATGATGTAATTTTGATATTGCCAGGTTTGGAATACATATAAAATAACTGTAGGTTTATTTATGATGTAATTTTGATATTGCCAGGTTTGGAATACATATAAAATAACTGTAGGTTTATTTATGATGTAATTTTGATATTGCCAGGTTTGGAATACATATAAAATAACTGTAGGTTTATTTATGATGTAATTTTGATATTGCCGGGTTTGGAATACATATAAAATAACTGTAGGTTTATTTATGATGTAATTTTGATTATGGTTTGATTTCATACTTTGATCTTATTTGTTGTAGGACAATATTCAACTTCTGTTTATTTGATACAGCCAATGATCCATATGTGTGTCCATTATATGTGTACTTTGTATTTGATATGTGTTAATCCAAGTTAATTTGTTATCCTTTTATATGCAATAAAGTTTTGTCTTTTTTTTTCAGCTTGAATTGGAATGGTGAATACCTCTGTTGATGGCCACTGGTATGATCTTCTGGGTTGGTAATTAGCTTTAATGGTCTTGTAGCCATCCACCCAGTGGTGAGTAATTTTGTATTTAAAAGTGAACTTAATCCCTTATTTTGTCCTAAAAACCCCTAAAAAATCCTAAAATTTGCCCTCATTTTTGAAAAAAAATTAGTCCTATAACAGGCCGTTACTTTTTATCACAAGTGACTTGAAAGCCTATATGTGTACAATGTAGTTATCTTACTTTTTTCACAAGATCATTTCTGTGGCATGTTGCAGGAAGCATTGTGACTCCAGTGACCATTAAGGCCCTTAGGCCTCTTATCTACCTCATGACATGTTGATATTTTATTACAACACTAAGTGGTCGTGAAAGGTCTACAGAATATATCAAATACCATAGTATATTTTGAAATCAGATAATATAAGTAGTAATTATGTTTTATTATCATGTATATGCTCCAAAAGCTACCCTTCCTTAATGCTGGAATGGATTTCATTCAAATTTTGTCTGTGTCATCAGTAGGCATTGGCAAATAATTCTGAAATGAGAAAGTTTATTAGACCTCTAGGAACTTGGCAGTAACACAAAATGGAGAGTTAGACTTTTTTTTACTTCAAAACACCACTAATTCTTTAAGTCTGGGTAGATTTTACTTTGGTCTGAAACATTATTGCAGGTAGGTTATCATTTCTTATATATAGAAATCTGATTTGACCCCCATAGACCTAGTGGTAGAGCCCAAAATGGGAAAATCTTTCTTACTGCTTGAATGGATTTAAACCAAATATGGTATGAAACTTTCTTGTGGCTGGAGAATTATTTCCTGAATTCAGAAAGTTGATTCCGCCCCTAGGGACTTGGGTGGGGCCCAAAATGTGGAATTAGACAATATTTTGCTCCAAAACACTCTTACTTGATGCCTGGGTAGATCTCATCCAAGGCAATAAAAAGTATGGGTGTAGCAACAAGGACCAAGTATATCAAGATCAGAAATAAGGATGTAGCAACAAGGACCGAGTATAACAAGATCAGAAATAAGGATGTAGCAACAAGGACCGAGTATAACAAGATCAGAAATAAGGATGTAGCAACAAGGACCGAGTATAACAAGATCAGAAATAAGGATGTAGCAACAAGGACCGAGTATAACAAGATCAGAAATAAGGATGTAGCAACAAGGACGAGTATAACAAGAGAAGTATAACAAGATCAGAAATAAGGATGTAGCAACAAGGACCGAGTATAACAAGATCAGAAATAAGGATGTAGCTACAAGGACCGAGTATAACAAGATCAGAAATAAAGATGTAGCTACAAGGATGGAGTATAACAAGATCAGAAATAAAGATGTAGCTACAAGGACCGAGTATAACAAGATCAGAAATAAGGATGTAGCAACAAGGACCGAGTATAACAAGATCAGAAATAAGGATGTAGCAACAAGGACCGAGTATAACAAGATCAGAAATAAGGATGTAGCAACAAGGACTGAGTATAACAAGATCAGAAATAAGGATGTAGCAACAAGGACCGAGTATAACAAGATCAGAAATAAGGATGTAGCTACAAGGACCGAGTATAACAAGATCAGAAATAAGGATGTAGAGTATAACAAGATCAGAAATAAGGATGTAGCTACAAGTATATAACAAGATCAGAAATAAGGATGTAGCAACAAGGACCGAGTATAACAAGATCAGAAATAAGGATGTAGCAACAAGGACCGAGTATAACAAGACAGAAATAAGGATGTAGCAACAAGAAGTATAACAAGATCAGAAATAAGGATGTAGCAACAAGGACCGAGTATAACAAGATCAGAAATAAGGATGTAGCAACAAGGACCGAGTATAACAAGATCAGAAATAAGGATGTAGCAACAAGGACCGAGTATAACAAGATCAGAAATAAGGATGTAGCAACAAGGACCGAGTATAACAAGATCAGAAATAAGGATGTAGCAACAAGGACCGAGTATAACAAGATCAGAAATAAGGATGTAGCAACAAGGACCGAGTATAACAAGATCAGAAATAAGGATGTAGCAACAAGGACCGAGTATAACAAGATCAGAAATAAGGATGAAGCAACGAGGACCGAGTATAACAAGATCAGAAATAAGGATGTCACTACAAGGACCGAGTATAACAATATCAGAAATAAGGATGTCACTACAAGGACAGAGTATAACAAGATCAGAAATAAGGATGTAGCAACAAGGACCGAGTATAACAAGATCAGAAATAAGGATGTAGCAACAAGGACCGAGTATAACAAGATCAGAAATAAGGATGTAGCTACAAGGACCGAGTATAACAAGATCAGAAATAAGGATGTAGCAACAAGGACCGAGTATAACAAGATCAGAAATAAGGATGTAGCTACAAGGACCGAGTATAACAAGATCAGAAATAAGGATGTAGCAACAAGGACCGAGTATAACAAGATCAGAAATAAAGATGTAGCAACAAGGACCGAGTATAACAAGATCAGAAGTAAGGATGTAGCAACAAGGACCGAGTATAACAAGATCAGAAATAAGGATGTGGCTACAAGACTGAGTATAACAAGATCAGAAATAAGGATGTAGCAACAAGGACCGAGTATAACAAGATCAGAAATAAGGATGTAGGACCGAGTATAACAAGATCAGAAATAAGGATGTAGCTACAAGGACCGAGTATAACAAGATCAGAAATAAGGATGTAGCTACAAGGACCGAGTATAACAAGATCAGAAATAAGGATGTAGCTACAAGGACCGAGTATAACAAGATCAGAAATAAGATCAGAAATAAGGATGTAGCAACAAGGACCGAGTATAACAAGATCAGAAATAAGGATGTAGCAACAAGGACCGAGTATAACAAGATCAGAAATAAGGATGTAGCAACAAGGACCGAGTATAACAAGATCAGAAATAAAGATGTAGCTACAAGGATGGAGTATAACAAGATCAGAAATAAGGATGTAGCTACAAGGACCGAGTATAACAAGATCAGAAATAAAGATGTAGCTACAAGGAATGAGTGTAATAGGATCAGAAATAAAGTAAAGAAACTATCTTCATAAACAGTATGAATATAGTAAAAGAAAAGACTGTTTCAGAACTTCTGAAGGCCCTCAAACCAGAAAAGTCTCCTGGATTGGATGATCTTCATCCAATATTTCTCAAAAACATTGCCCAGACTATAGCAAAACCACTAACAAAGCTATTTAACCAATCATTAACAACAGGAAGTCTACCAGATGACTGGAAAAAGGCCCGAGTTTGCGCCATTTTTAAGGAGGGAGACAAATGTGCAGCTGGGAACTACCGTCCCATTAGTTTAATATTGGTTATATGTAAAATCCTTGAATCAGTTTTAAGAAACGTCATTTACAAATTCATGAAAAACAACAATTACTTCTCAAACAAGCAGTATGGCTTCTTATCTGGGAGGTCAACAACACTGCAACTTCTAGAAGTATTAGATAAATGGACAGAGGCTAAAGGGCAATATATAGATTGTATATACATGGATTACAAAAAGGCATTGGACACTGTTCCAGACAACCGCCTTATAAGCAAATTACGTTCATACAACTTTTCAGAACAAATAATAGCATGGATAACAGGTTTTTTTGTAAAAGTTCGGAAACAGAAAGTCTCGGTAAATGGTGCAGACTCCGAATGGACCGATGTTACATCGGGAATCCCCCAAGGAACCATACTTGGACCTCTGCTATTTGTTTTATTTGTCAATGATCTGCCAAGCTCAGTCCTATCGGAAATGTACCTTTTTACAGATGACACTAAGATCTTCAAAATTGTAAAAAAAGTGGAAAATAGCAAAAGCCTCCAGAAAGATCTGGATACAATGTGTAAATGGAGCGACACATGGCTACTCAAAATGCACCCGGATAAATGTAAACACATGAGATTGGGTAATGAGACTGGCTGAGGACAGAAAACCTTCAGCTCAAAATATCACCTCAGTGGGAAACACTTACAGTAACCCAAAAGAAGGATATTGGGGTTATAATTGACTGCAATTTATCCTTTGATAATCACATAAGTGAAAAGGTCAAAAAAGCTAGCTCCATGTTTGCTCTTCTCAGGAGAACATTCCAGTTTATGGATCACATGTCTTTTATTCCCTTGTACAAATGCCTAGTACGATCGCACTTAGATTATGCAAGCCCCGTTTGGGCACCATATCAAAAAAAGCATATTGATAAGATAGAGAGAGTGCAAAGACGAGCAACTAAGAGCCTTTCAGGCATGAGTAACCTCAACTATAGCCAGAGACTGGAGCGACTTAACCTACCTACATCAGCATTCAGAAGAGTAAGAGGAGATATGATTGAACTTTATAAAGTATTAACGGAGGATACGACCAGGAATGTTGCAACTTAGTGATGTTATGGGATAACGCTGCTCAAAGACATAGCCGTCGAGTAAACTCAAAAACAAAAACAATATATCCAAAGTGCTTTTCAACCACATTAAGGAAAAACTCTTTTTCAATGAGATCAGCAACCATTTGGAATATATTACCTTAACATGTTATTTCATCAAGTAATATTAACAATTTTAAGATGAATTACACAAACACTAGAAGTACCAAGAGCTGTTCTTTAATTACAGAGCTGCTATCGTATAATTTCCAATTGTATACATGTACATTTTGCAAGAGGTCTGTAAAATAACTTCTAATTTTTTAGATATATTTCAATATTTTGTATAATATATTTTTTGAGTCTGGTATAGAGGACTATTATAGAAGTCCTGCACCGGAAATAAACTTGTCTTACTTATCTTAAAATTGGCCTGAAACATTATCAGGGAGTGGCAATGATATCAAACATGCATGAAGTGATCCCGAGGATGTCCTGACCAAATCTTATCAAATCGCTTTGGTCCAAAATCCAACATAACTCATGTAGAACAGATAGTCAGAACTACACCTCAAGTTTCATTCACACCATTGGGAGTGTGATTTGTTAAGGAAAAGGAAGAGATGGTTTGTTGTTATTTTTCAGTCTGATCAAAATTTCAACATGGTAACTACAATAGCCATCTAGTAACATGGTAACATGAATAGAATCTTATTATTAATGAGTTTCTGATACTTTCAAGTAGTGTTCATATTTGAATTTATCATATTTGTCAACTAATTCTGTGATCTGTCAATTTATTGCAGAGATTAATGTTAGAATGAGGTGTACTATATGTAGAGGATAATATCAGAATGAGTTAATATCAGAATGAGGTGTTCTGTATGTAGAGGTTAATGTCAGAATGAGGTGTTCTGTATGTGGAGGTTAATGTCAGAATGAGGTGTTCTGTATATACAGGTTAATGTCAGAATGAGATGTTCTGTATGTAGAGGTTGTGACAGAATGAGGTGTTCTGTATGTAGAGGTTAATGTCAGAATGAGGTGTTCTGTATGTAGAGGTTAATGTCAGAATGAGGTGTTCTGTATGTAGAGGTTGTGACAGAATGAGGTGTTCTGTATGTAGAGGTTAATGTCAGAATGAGGTGTTCTGTATGTAGAGGTTAATGTCAGAATGAGGTGTTCTGTATGTAGAGGTTAATGTCAGAATGAGGTGTTCTGTATGTAGAGGTTGTGACAGAATGAGGTGTTCTGTATGTAGAGGTTAATGTCAGAATGAGGTGTTCTGTATGTAGAGGTTAATGTCAGAATGAGGTGTTCTGTATGTAGAGGTTAATGTCAGAATGAGGTGTTCTGTATGTAGAGGTTAATGTCAGAATGAGGTGTTCTGTATGTAGAGGTTAATGTCAGAATGAGGTGTTCTGTATGTAGAGGTTAATGTCAGAATGAGGTGTTCTGTATGTAGAGGTTAATGTCAGAATGAGGTGTTCTGTATGTAGAGGTTAATGTCAGAATGAGGTGTTCTGTATGTAGAGGTTAATGTCAGAATGAGGTGTTCTGTATGTAGAGGTTATTGTCAGAATGAGGTGTTCTGTATGTAGAGGTTATTGTCAGAATGAGGTGTTCTGTATGTAGAGGTTAATGTCAGAATGAGGTGTTCTGTATGTAGAGGTTAATGTCAGAATGAGGTGTTCTGTATGTAGAGGTTAATGTCAGAATGAGGTGTTCTGTATGTATGTAGATGTTCTGTATGTAGAGGTTGTGACAAAATGAGGTGTTCTGTATGTAGAGGTTAATGTCAGAATGAGGTGTTCTGTATGTAGAGGTTAATGTCAGAATGAGGTGTTCTGTATGTAGAGGTTAATGTCAGAATGAGGTGTTCTGTATGTAGAGGTTAATGTCAGAATGAGGTGTTCTGTATGTAGAGGTTAATGTCAGAATGAGGTGTTCTGTATGTAGAGGTTAATGTCAGAATGAGGTGTTCTGTATGTAGAGGTTAATGTCAGAATGAGGTGTTCTGTATGTAGAGGTTAATGTCAGAATGAGGTGTTCTGTATGTAGAGGTTAATGTCAGAATGAGGTGTTCTGTATGTAGAGGTTAATGTCAGAATGAGGTGTTCTGTATGTAGAGGTTAATGTCAGAATGAGGTGTTCTGTATGTAGAGGTTAATGTCAGAATGAGGTGTTCTGTATGTAGAGGTTGTGACAGAATGAGGTGTTCTGTATGTAGAGGTTAATGTCAGAATGAGGTGTTCTGTATGTAGAGGTTAATGTCAGAATGAGGTGTTCTGTATGTAGAGGTTAATGTCAGAATGAGGTGTTCTGTATGTAGAGGTTAATGTCAGAATGAGGTGTTCTGTATGTAGAGGTTAATGTCAGAATGAGGTGTTCTGTATGTAGAGGTTATCGTCAGAATGAGGTGTTCTGTATGTAGAGGTTAATGTCAGAATGAGGTGTTCTGTATGTAGAGGTTAATGTCAGAATGAGGTGTTCTGTATGTAGAGGTTAATGTCAGAATGAGGTGTTCTGTATGTAGAGGTTAATGTCAGAATGAGGTGTTCTGTATGTAGAGGTTAATGTCAGAATGAGGTGTTCTGTATGTAGAGGTTAATGTCAGAATGAGGTGTTCTGTATGTAGAGGTTAATGTCAGAATGAGGTGTTCTGTAGGTAGAGGGTAATGTCAGAATGAGGTGTTCTGTAATAACAGATTAATGTCAGAATGAGATTTCCTGCATGTAGAGGTTTATGTCAGAATGAGGTGTTCTGTATGTTGAGGTTGAAGTCAGAATGAGTTCTACTGTATGTATAAGGTTAGGTCAGAATGACGTGTTCTTTATGTAGAAATTAATGTCAGAATGAGGTGTTCTGTATGTAGAGGTTAATGTCAGAATGAGGTGTTCTGTATGTAGAGGTTAATGTCAGAATGAGGTGTTCTGTATGTAGACATTAATGTCAGAATGAGGTGTTCTGTATGTAGAGGTTGTGACAGAATGAGGTGTTCTGTATGTAGAGGTTAATGTCGGAATGAGGTGTTCTATATGTAACGGTTAATGTCAGAATGAGGTGTTCTGTATGTGGAGGTTAATGTCAGAATGAGGTGTTCTGTATATACAGGTTAATGTCAGAATGAGATGTTCTGTATGTAGAGGTTAATGTCAGAATGAGGTGTTCTGTATGTAGAGGTTAATGACAGAATGAGTGTTCTGTATGTAGAGGTTAATGTATGTGTATGAGGTTAATGTCAGAATGAGGTGTTCTGTATGTAGAGGTTAATGTCAGAATGAGGTGTTCTGTATGTAGAGGTTAATGTCAGAATGAGGTGTTCTGTATGTAGAGGTTAATGTCAGAATGAGGTGTTCTGTATGTAGAGGTTAATGTCAGAATGAGGTGTTCTGTATGTAGAGGTTAATGTCAGAATGAGGTGTTCTGTATGTAGAGGTTAATGTCAGAATGAAATGTTCTGTATGTAGAGGTTAATGTCAGAATGAGGTGTTCTGTATGTAGAGGTTGTGTCAGAATGAGGTGTTCTGTATGTAGAGGTTAATGTCAGAATGAGGTGTTCTGTATGTAGAGGTTAATGTCAGAATGAGGTGTTCTGTATGTAGAGGTTATGATCAGAATGAGGTGTTCTGTATGTAGAGGTTAATGTCAGAATGAGGTGTTCTGTATGTAGAGGTTAATGTCAGAATGAGGTGTTCTGTATGTAGAGGTTAATGTCAGAATGAGGTGTTCTGTATGTAGAGGTTAATGTCAGAATGAGGTGTTCTGTATGTAGAGGTTAATGTCAGAATGAGGTGTTCTGTATGTAGAGGTTAATGTCAGAATGAGGTGTTCTGTATGTAGAGGTTAATGTCAGAATGAGGTGTTCTGTATGTAGAGGTTATGTCAGAATGAGGTGTTCTGTATGTAGAGGTTAATGTCAGAATGAGGTGTTCTGTATGTAGAGGTTAATGTCAGAATGAGGTGTTCTGTATGTAGAGGTTAATGTCAGAATGAGGTGTTCTGTATGTAGAGGTTAATGTCAGAATGAGGTGTTCTGTATGTAGAGGTTAATGTCAGAATGAGGTGTTCTGTATGTAGAGGTTAATGTCAGAATGAGGTGTTCTGTATGTGGAGGTTAATGTCAGAATGAGGTGTTCTGTATATACAGGTTAATGTCAGAATGAGATGTTCTGTATGTAAAGGTTGTGACAGAATGAGATGTTCTGTATGTAGAGGTTGTGACAGAATGAGGTGTTCTGTATGTAGAGGTTAATGTCAGAACAAGGTGTTCCGTATGTAAAGGTTAATGTCAGAATGAGGTGTTCTGTATGTAGACATTAATGTCAGAATAAGGTGTTCTGTATGTAGAGGTTGTGACAGAATGAGATGTTCTGTATGTAGAGGTTGTGACAGAATGAGGTGTTCTGTATGTAGAGGTTAATGTCAGAATGAGGTGTTCTATATGTAGAGTTAATGTCAGAATGAGGTGTTCTGTATGTAGAGGTTAATGTCAGAATGAGGTGTTCTGTATGTAGAGGTTAATGTCAGAATGAGGTGTTCTGTATGTAGAGGTTAATGTCAGAATGAGGTGTTCTGTATGTAGAGGTTAATGACAGAATGAGGTGTTCTGTATGTAGAGGTTAATGTCAGAATGAGGTGTTCTGTATGTAGAGGTTAATGTCAGAATGAGGTGTTCTGTATGTAGAGGTTAATGTCAGAATGAGGTGTTCTGTATGTAGAGGTTAATGTCAGAATGAGGTGTTCTGTATGTAGAGGTTAATGTCAGAATGAGGTGTTCTGTATGTAGAGGTTAATGTCAGAATGAGGTGTTCTGTATGTAGAGGTTAATGTCAGAATGAGGTGTTCTGTATGTAGAGGTTAATGTCAGAATGAGGTGTTCTGTATGTAGAGGTTAATGTCAGAATGAGGTGTTCTGTATGTAGAGGTTAATGTCAGAATGAGGTGTTCTGTATGTAGAGGTTAATGTCAGAATGAGGTGTTCTGTATGTAGAGGTTAATGTCAGAATGAGGTGTTCTGTATGTAGAGGTTAATGTCAGAATGAGGTGTTCTGTATGTAGAGGTTAATGTCAGAATGAGGTGTTCTGTATGTAGAGGTTAATGTCAGAATGAGGTGTTCTGTATGTAGAGGTTAATGTCAGAATGAGGTGTTCTGTATTCAGAGGTTAATGTCAGAATGAGGTGTTCTGTATGTAGAGGTTAATGTCAGAATGAGGTGTTCTGTATGTAGAGGTTAATGTCAGAATGAAATGTTCTGTATGTAGAGGTTAATGTCAGAATGAGGTGTTCTGTATGTAGAGGTTAATGTCAGAATGAGGTGTTCTGTATGTAGAGGTTAATGTCAGAATGAGGTGTTCTGTATGTAAAGGTTAATGTCAGAATGAGGTGGTCTGTATGTAGAGGTTAATGTCAGTATGAGGTGTTCTGTATGTAGAGGTTAATGTCAGAATGAGGTGTTCTGTATGTAGAGGTTAATGTCAGAATGAGGTGTTCTGTATGTAGAGGTTAATGTCAGAATGAGGTGTTCTGTATGTAGAGGATGTGACAGAATGAGGTGTTCTGTATGTAGAGGTTAATGTCAGAATGAGGTGTTCTGTATGTAGAGGTTAATGTCAGAATGAGGTGTTCTGTATGTAGAGGTTAATGTCAGAATGAGGTGTTCTGTATGTAGAGGTTAATGTCAGATGTTCTGTATGTAGAGGTTGTGACAGAATGAGGTGTTCTGTATGTAGAGGTTGTGACAGAATGAGGTGTTCTGTATGTAGAGGTTAATGTCGGAATGAGGTGTTCTATATGTAACGGTTAATGTCAGAATGAGGTGTTCTGTATGTAGAGGTTAATGTCAGAATGAGGTGTTCTGTATGTAGAGGTTAATGTCAGAATGAGATGTTCTGTATGTAGAGGTGTCAGAATGAGGTGTTCTGTATGTAGAGGTTAATGTCAGAATGAGGTGTTCTGTATGTAGAGGTTAATGTCAGAATGAGGTGTTCTGTATGTAGAGGTTAATGTCAGAATGAGGTGTTCTGTATGTAGAGGTTAATGTCAGAATGAGGTGTTCTGTATGTAGAGGTTAATGTCAGAATGAGGTGTTCTGTATGTAGAGGTTGTGACAGAATGAGGTGTTCTGTATGTAGAGGTTAATGTCAGAATGAGGTGTTCTGTATGTAGAGGTTAATGTCAGAATGAGGTGTTCTGTATGTAGAGGTTAATGTCAGAATGAGGTGTTCTGTATGTAGAGGTTAATGTCAGAATGAGGTGTTCTGTATGTAGAGGTTGTGACAGAATGAGGTGTTCTGTATGTAGAGGTTAATGTCAGAATGAGGTGTTCTGTATGTAGAGGTTAATGTCAGAATGAGGTGTTCTGTATGTAGAGGTTAATGTCAGAATGAGGTGTTCTGTATGTAGAGGTTAATGTCAGAATGAGGTGTTCTGTATGTAGAGGTTAATGTCAGAATGAGGTGTTCTGTATGTAGAGGTTAATGTCAGAATGAGGTGTTCTGTATGAGGTTAATGTCAGAATGAGGTGTTCTGTATGTAGAGGTTAATGTCAGAATGAGGTGTTCTGTATGTAGAGGTTAATGTCAGAATGAGGTGTTCTGTATGTAGAGGTTAATGTCAGAATGAGGTGTTCTGTATGTAGAGGTTAATGTCAGAATGAGGTGTTCTGTATGTAGAGGTTAATGTCAGAATGAGGTGTTCTGTATGTAGAGGTTAATGTCAGAATGAGGTGTTCTGTATGTAGAGGTTAATGTCAGAATGAGGTGTTCTGTATGTAGAGGTTAATGTCAGAATGAGGTGTTCTGTATGTAGAGGTTAATGTCAGAATGAGGTGTTCTGTATGTAGAGGTTGTGACAGAATGAGGTGTTCTGTATGTAGAGGTTAATGTCAGAATGAGGTGTTCTGTATGTGGAGGTTAATGTCAGAATGAGGTGTTCTGTATGTAGAGGTTAATGTCAGAATGAGGTGTTCTGTATGTAGAGGTTAATGTCAGAATGAGGTGTTCTGTATTTAGAGGTTGTGACATAATGAGGTGTTCTGTATGTAGAGGTTAATGTCAGAATGAGGTGTTCTGTATGTAGAGGTTAATGTCAGAATGAGGTGTTCTGTATGTAGAGGTTAATGTCAGAATGAGGTGTTCTGTATGTAGAGGTTAATGTCAGAATGAGGTGTTCTGTATGTAGAGGTTAATGTCAGAATGAGGTGTTCTGTATGTAGAGGTTAATGTCAGAATGAGGTGTTCTGTATGTAGAGGTTAATGTCAGAATGAGGTGTTCTGTATGTAGAGGTTATTGTCAGAATGAGGTGTTCTGTATGTAGAGGTTGTGACAGAATGAGGTGCTCTGTATGTAGAGGTAAATGTCAGAATGAGGTGTTCTGTATGTAGAGGTTAATGTTAGAATGAAGTGTTCTGTATGTAGAGGTTAATGTCAGAATGAGGTGTTCTGTATTTAGAGGTTGTGACATAATGAGGTGTTCTGTATGTAGAGGTTAATGTCAGAATGAGGTGTTCTGTATGTAGAGGTTAATGTCAGAATGAGGTGTTCTGTATGTAGAGGTTAATGTCAGAATGAGGTGTTCTGTATGTAGAGGTTGTGACAGAATGAGGTGTTCTGTATGTAGAGGTTGTGACAGAATGAGGTGTTCTGTATGTAGAGGTTAATGTCAGAATGAGGTGTTCTGTATGTAATGGTTAATGTCAGAATGAGGTGTTCTGTATGTAGAGGTTAATGTCAGAATGAGGTGTTCTGTATGTAGAGGTTAATGTCAGAATGAGGTGTTCTGTATGTAGAGGTTAATGTCAGAATGAGGTGTTCTGTATGTAGAGGTTAATGTCAGAATGAGATGTTCTGTATGTAAAGGTTGTGACAGAATGAGGTGTTCTGTATGTAGAGGTTGTGACAGAATGAGGTGTTCTGTATGTAGAGGTTAATGTCAGAATGAGGTGTTCTGTATGTAATGGTTAATGTCAGAATGAGGTGTTCTGTATGTAGAGGTTAATGTCAGAATGAGGTGTTCTGTATGTAGAGGTTAATGTCAGAATGAGGTGTTCTGTATGTAGAGGTTAATGTCAGAATGAGGTGTTCTGTATGTAGAGGTTAATGTCAGAATGAGGTGTTCTGTATGTAGAGGTTAATGTCAGAATGAGGTGTTCTGTATGTAGAGGTTTATGTCAGAATGAGGTGTTCTGTATGTAGAGGTTAATGTCAGAATGAGGTGTTCTGTATGTAGAGGTTAATGTCAGAATGAGGTGTTCTGTATGTAGAGGTTAATGTCAGAATGAGGTGTTCTGTATGTAGAGGTTAATGTCAGAATGAGGTGTTCTGTATGTAGAGGTTAATGTCAGAATGAGGTGTTCTGTATGTAGAGGTTAATGTCAGAATGAGGTGTTCTGTATGTAGAGGTTAATGTCAGAATGAGGTGTTCTGTATGTAGAGGTTGTGACAGAATGAGGTGTTCTGTATGTAGAGGTTAATGTCAGAATGAGGTGTTCTGTATGTAGAGGTTAATGTCAGAATGAGGTGTTCTGTATGTAGAGGTTAATGTCAGAATGAGGTGTTCTGTATGTAGAGGTTAATGTCAGAATGAGGTGTTCTGTATGTAGAGGTTAATGACAGAATGAGGTGTTCTGTATGTAGAGGTTAATGTCAGAATGAGGTGTTCTGTATGTAGAGGTTAATGTCAGAATGAGGTGTTCTGTATGTAGAGGTTAATGTCAGAATGAGGTGTTCTGTATGTAGAGGTTAATGTCAGAATGAGGTGTTCTGTATGTAGAGGTTAATGTCAGAATGAGGTGTTCTGTATGTAGAGGTTAATGTCAGAATGAGGTGTTCTGTATGTAGAGGTTAATGTCAGAATGAGGTGTTCTGTATGTAGAGGTTAATGTCAGAATGAGGTGTTCTGTATGTAACGGTTAATGTCAGAATGAGGTGTTGTGTATGTAACGGTTAATGTCAGAATGAGGTGTTCTGTATGTAGAGGTTAATGTCAGAATGAGGTGTTCTGTATGTAGAGGTTGTGACAGAATGAGGTGTTCTGTATGTAGAGGTTAATGTCAGAATGAGGTGTTCTCTATGTAATGGTTAATGTCAGAATGAGGTGTTCTGTATGTGGAGGTTAATGTCAGAATGAGGTGTTCTGTATATACAGGTTAATGTCAGAATGAGGTGTTCTGTATGTAGAGGTTAATGTCAGAATGAGGTGTTCTGTATGTAGAGGTTAATGTCAGAATGAGGTGTTCTGTATGTAGAGGTTAATGTCAGAATGAGGTGTTCTGTATGTAGAGGTTAATGTCAGAATGAGGTGTTCTGTATGTAGAGGTTAATGTCAGAATGAGGTGTTCTGTATGTAAAGGTTAATGTCAGAATGAGGTGTTCTGTATGTAGAGGTTAATGTCAGAATGAGGTGTTCTGTATGTAGAGGTTAATGTAAGAATGAGGTGTTCTGTATGTAGAGGTTAATGTCAGAATGAGGTATTCTGTATGTAGAGGTTAATGTCAGAATGAGGTGTTCTGTATGTAGAGGTTAATGTCAGAATGAGGTGTTCTGTATGTAGAGGTTAATGTCAGAATGAGGTGTTCTGTATGTAGAGGTTAATGTCAGAATGAGGTGTTCTGTATGTAGAGGTTAATGTAAGAATGAGGTGTTCTGTATGTAGAGGTTAATGTCAGAATGAGGTGTTCTGTATGTAGAGGTTAATGTCAGAATGAGGTGTTCTGTATGTAGAGGTTAATGTCAGAATGAGGTGTTCTGTATGTAGAGGTTAATGTCAGAATGAGGTGTTCTGTATGTAGAGGTTAATGTCAGAATGAGGTGTTCTGTATGTAGAGGTTAATGTCAGAATGAGGTGTTCTGTATGTAGAGGTTAATGTCAGAATGAGGTGTTCTGTATGTAGAGGTTAATGTCAGAATGAGGTGTTCTGTATGTAGAGGTTAATGTCAGAATGAGGTGTTCTGTATGTAGAGGTTAATGTCAGAATGAGGTGTTCTGTATGTAGAGGTTAATGTCAGAATGAGGTGTTCTGTATGTAGAGGTTAATGTCAGAATGAGGTGTTCTGTATGTAGAGGTTAATGTCAGAATGAGGTGTTCTGTATGTAGAGGTTAATGTCAGAATGAGGTGTTCTGTATGTAGAGGTTAATGTCAGAATGAGGTGTTCTGTATGTAGAGGTTAATGTCAGAATGAGGTGTTCTGTATGTAACGGTTAATGTCAGAATGAGGTGTTCTGTATGTAGAGGTTGTGACAGAATGAGGTGTTCTGTATGTAGAGGTTGTGACAGAATGAGGTGTTCTGTATGTAGAGGTTAATGTCAGAATGAGGTGTTCTGTATGTAACGGTTAATGTCAGAATGAGGTGTTCTGTATGTAGAGGTTAATGTCAGAATGAGGTGTTCTGTATGTAGAGGTTAATGTCAGAATGAGGTGTTCTGTATGTAGAGGTTAATGTCAGAATGAGGTGTTCTGTATGTAGAGGTTAATGTCAGAATGAGGTGTTCTGTATGTAGAGGTTAATGTCAGAATGAGGTGTTCTGTATGTAGAGGTTAATGTCAGAATGAGGTGTTCTGTATGTAGAGGTTAATGTCAGAATGAGGTGTTCTGTATGTAGAGGTTAATGTCAGAATGAGGTGTTCTGTATGTAGAGGTTAATGTCAGAATGAGGTGTTCTGTATGTAGAGGTTAATGTCAGAATGAGTTGTTCTGTATGTAGAGGTTAATGTCAGAATGAGGTGTTCTGTATGTAGAGGTTAATGTCAGAATGAGGTGTTCTGTATGTAGAGGTTAATGTCAGAATGAGGTGTTCTGTATGTAGAGGTTAATGTCAGAATGAGGTGTTCTGTATGTAGAGGTTAATGTCAGAATGAGATGTTCTGTATGTAGAGGTTAATGTCAGAATGAGGTGTTCTGTATGTAGAGGTTAATGTCAGAATGAGGTGTTCTGTATGTAGAGGTTAATGTCAGAATGAGGTGTTCTGTATGTAGAGGTTAATGTCAGAATGAGGTGTTCTGTATGTAGAGGTTAATGTCAGAATGAGGTGTTCTGTATGTAGAGGTTAATGTCAGAATGAGGTGTTCTGTATGTAGAGGTTAATGTCAGAATGAGGTGTTCTGTATGTAGAGGTTAATGTCAGAATGAGGTGTTCTGTATGTAGAGGTTAATGTCAGAATGAGGTGTTCTGTATGTAGAGGTTAATGTCAGAATGAGGTGTTCTGTATGTAGAGGTTAATGTCAGAATGAGGTGTTCTGTATGTAGAGGTTGTGACAGAATGAGGTGTTCTGTATGTAGAGGTTGTGACAGAATGAGGTGTTCTGTATGTAGAGGTTAATGTCAGAATGAGGTGTTCTGTATATAGAAGTTAATGTCAGAATGAGGTGTTCTGTATGTAGAGGTTAATGTCAGAATGAGGTGTTCTGTATGTAGAGGTTAATGTCAGAATGAGGTGTTCTGTATGTAGAGGTTAATGTCAGAATGAGGTGTTCTGTATGTAGAGGTTAATGTCAGAATGAGGTGTGCTGTATGTAGAGGTAAATGTCAGAATGAGGTGTTCTGTATGTAGAGGTTAATGTCAGAATGAGGTGTTCTGTATGTAGAGGTTATGATCAGAATGAGGTGTTCTGTATTTAGAGGTTAATGTCAGAATGAGGTGTTCTGTATGCAGAGGTTAATGTCAGAATGAGGTGTTGTGTATGTAACGGTTAATGTCAGAATGAGGTGTTCTGTATGTAGAGGTTAATGTCAGAATGAGGTGTTCTGTATGTAGAGGTTAATGTCAGAATGAGGTGTTCTGTATGTAGAGGTTAATGTCAGAATGAGGTGTTCTGTATGTAGAGGTTAATGTCAGAATGAGGTGTTCTGTATGTAGAGGTTAATGTCAGAATGAGGTGTTCTGTATGTAGAGGTTAATGTCAGAATGAGGTGTTCTGTATGTAGAGGTTGTGACAGAATGAGGTGTTCTGTATGTGGAGGTTAATGTCAGAATGAGGTGTTCTGTATGTAGAGGTAAATGTCAGAATGAGGTGTTCTGTATGTAGAGGTTAATGTCAGAATGTCAGAATGAGGTGTTCTGTATGTAGAGGTAAATGTCAGAATGAGGTGTTCTGTATGTAGAGGTTGTGACAGAATGAGGTGTTCTGTATGTAGAGGTTAATGTCAGAATGAGGTGTTCTGTATGTAGAGGTTAATGTCAGAATGAGGTGTTCTGTATGTAGAGGTTAATGTCAGAATGAGGTGTTCTGTATGTAGAGGTTAATGTCAGAATGAGGTGTTCTGTATGTAGAGGTTAATGACAGAATGAGGTGTTCTTTATGTAGAGGTTAATGTCAGAATGAGGTGTTCTGTATGTAGAGGTTAATGTCAGAATGAGGTGTTCTGTATGTAGAGGTTAATGTCAGAATGAGGTGTTCTGTATGTAGAGGTTAATGTCAGAATGAGGTGTTCTGTATGTAGAGGTTGTGACAGAATGAGGTGTTCTGTTTGTAGAGGTTATTGTCAGAATGAGGTGTTCTGTATGTAGAAGTTAATGTCAGAATGAGGTGTTCTGTATGTAGAGGTTAATGTCAGAATGAGGTGTTCTGTATGTAGAGGTTAATGTCAGAATGAGGTGTTCTGTATGTAGAGGTTAATGTCAGAATGAGGTGTTCTGTATGTAGAGGTTAATGTCAGAATGAGGTGTTCTGTATGTAGAGGTTAATGTCAGAATGAGGTGTTCTGTATGTAGAGGTTAATGTCAGAATGAGGTGTTCTGTATGTAGAGGTTAATGTCAGAATGAGGTGTTCTGTATGTAGAGGTTAATGTCAGAATGAGGTGTTCTGTATGTAGAGGTTAATGTCAGAATGAGGTGTTCTGTATGTAGAGGTTGTGACAGAATGAGGTGTTCTGTATGTAGAGGTTAATGTCAGAATGAGGTGTTCTGTATGTAGAGGTTAATGTCAGAATGAGGTGTTCTGTATGTAGAGGTTATGATCAGAATGAGGTGTTCTGTGTAATGTCAGAATGAGGTGTTCTGTATGTAGAGGTTAATGTCAGAATGTGGTGTTCTATATGTAGAGGTTAATGTCAGAATGAGGTGTTCTGTATGTAGAGGTTAATGTCAGAATGAGGTGTTCTGTATGTAGAGGTTAATGTCAGAATGAGGTGTTCTGTATATAGAAGTTAATGTCAGAATGAGGTGTTCTGTATGTAGAGGTTAATGTCAGAATGAGGTGTTCTGTATGTAGAGGTTAATGTCAGAATGAGGTGTTCTGTATGTAGAGGTTAATGTCAGAATGAGGTGTTCTGTATGTAGAGGTTAATGTCAGAATGAGGTGTTCTGTATGTAGAGGTTAATGTCAGAATGAGGTGTTCTGTATGTAGAGGTTAATGTCAGAATGAGGTGTTCTGTATGTAGAGGTTAATGTCAGAATGAGGTGTTCTGTATGTAGAGGTTAATGTAGAGGTTAATGTAATGAGGTGTTCTGTATGTAGAGGTGTCTGTATGTAGAGGTTAATGTCAGAATGAGGTGTTCTGTATGTAGAGGTTAATGTCAGAATGAGGTGTTCTGTATGTAGAGGTTAATGTCAGAATGAGGTGTTCTGTATGTAGAGGTTAATGTCAGAATGAGGTGTTCTGTATGTAGAGGTTAATGTCAGAATGAGGTGTTCTGTATGTAGAGGTTAATGTCAGAATGAGGTGTTCTGTATGTAGAGGTTAATGTCAGAATGAGGTGTTCTGTATGTAGAGGTTAATGTCAGAATGAGGTGTTCTGTATGCAGAGGTTAATGTCAGAATGAGGTGTTCTGTATGTAGAGGTTAATGTCAGAATGAGGTGTTCTGTATGTAGAGGTTAATGTCAGAATGAGGTGTTCTGTATGTAGAGGTTAATGTCAGAATGAGGTGTTCTGTATGTAGAGGTTAATGTCAGAATGAGGTGTTCTGTATGTAGAGGTTGTGACAGAATGAGGTGTTCTGTATGTAGAGGTTGTGACAGAATGAGGTGTTCTGTATGTAGAGGTTGTGACAGAATGAGGTGTTCTGTATGTAGAGGTTGTGACAGAATGAGGTGTTCTGTATGTAGAGGTTGTGACAGAATGAGGTGTTCTGTATGTAGAGGTTAATGTCAGAATGAGGTGTTCTGTATGTAACGGTTAATGTCAGAATGAGGTGTTCTGTATGTAGAGGTTAATGTCAGAATGAGGTGTTCTGTATGTAGAGGTTAATGTCAGAATGAGGTGTTCTGTATGTAGAGGCTGTGACAGAATGAGGTGTTCTGTATGTAGAGGTCGTGACAGAATGAGGTGTTCTGTATGTAGAGGTAAATGTCAGAATGAGATGTTCTGTATGTAGAGGTTAATGTCAGAATGAGGTGTTCTGTATGTAGAGGTCGTGACAGAATGAGGTGTTCTGTATGTAGAGGTTAATGTCAGAATGAGGTGTTCTGTATGTAGAGGTTAATGTCAGAATGAGGTGTTCTGTATGTAGAGGATAATGTCAGAATGAGGTGTTCTGTATGTAGAGGTTAATGTCAGAATGAGGTGTTCTGTATGTAGAGGTTGTGACAGAATGAGGTGTTCTGTATGTAGAGGTTAATGTCAGAATGAGGTGTTCTGTATGTAGAGGTTAATGTCAGAATGAGGTGTTCTGTATATACAGGTTAATGTCAGAATGAGGTGTTGTGTATGTAGAGGTTAATGTCAGAATGAGGTGTTCTGTATGTAGAGGTTAATGTCAGAATGAGGTGTTCTGTATGTAGAGGTTGTGACAGAATGAGGTGTTCTGTATGTAGAGGTTGTGACAGAATGAGGTGTTCTGTATGTAGAGGTTAATGTCAGAATGAGGTGTTCTGTATGTAACGGTTAATGTCAGAATGAGGTGTTCTGTATGTAACGGTTAATGTCAGAATGAGGTGTTCTGTATGTAGAGGTTAATGTCAGAACAAGGTGTTCCGTATGTAGAGGTTAATGTCAGAATGAGGAGTTCTCTATGTAGAGGTTAATGTCAGAATGAGGTGTTCTGTATGTAGAGGTTGTGACAGAATCAGGTGTTCTGTATGTGGAGGTTAATGTCAGAATGAGGTGTTCTGTATATACAGGTTAATGTCAGAATGAGGTGTTCTGTATGTAGAGGTTAATGTCAGAATGAGGTGTTCTGTATGTAGAGGTTAATGTCAGAATGAGGTGTTCTGTATGTAGAGGTTAATGTCAGAATGAGGTGTTCTGTATGTAGAGGTTAATGTCAGAATGAGGTGTTCTGTATGTAGAGGTTGTGACAGAATGAGGTGTTCTGTATGTAGAGGTTAATGTCAGAATGAGGTGTTCTGTATGTAGAGGTTAATGTCAGAATGAGGTGTTCTGTATGTAAAGGTTAATGTCAGAATGAGGAGTTCTCTATGTAGAGGTCAATGTCAGAACGAGGTGTTCTGTATGTAGACATTAACCTTTACATACAGAACACCTCATTCTGACATTAACCTCTACATACAGAACACCTCATTCTGTCATTAATGTCTACATACAGAACACCTCATTCTGACATTAATGTCTACATACAGAACACCTCATTCTGACATTAACCGTTACATACAGAACACCTCATTCTGACATTAACCTCTACATACAGAACACCTCATTCTGACATTAACCTCTACATACAGAACACCTCATTCTGACATTAACCTCTACATACAGAACACCTCTACATACAGAACACCTCATTCTGACATTAACCTCTACATACAGAACACCTCATTCTGACATTAACCTCTACATACAGAACACCTCATTTTGTCACAACCTCTACATACAGAACACCTCATTCTGACATTAACCTCTACATACAGAACACCTTATTCTGACATTAATGTCTACATACAGAACACCTCATTCTGACATTAACCTCTACATAGAGAACTCCTCATTCTGACATTAACCTTTACATACGGAACACCTTGTTCTGACATTAACCTCTACATACAGAACACCTCATTCTGACATTAACCTCTACATACAGAACACCTCATTCTGACATTAACCTCTACATACGGAACACCTTGTTCTGACATTAACCTCTGACATTAACCTCTACATACAGAACACCTCATTCTGACATTAACCTCTACATACAGAACACCTCATTCTGACATTAACCTCTACATACAGAACACCTCATTCTGACATTAACCTCTACATACAGAACACCTCATTCTGACATTAACCTCTACATACAGAACACCTCATTCTGACATTAACCTCTACATACAGAACACCTCATTCTGACATTAACCTCTACATACAGAACACCTCATTCTGACATTAACCTCTACATACAGAACACCTCATTCTGACATTAACCTCTACATACAGAACACCTCATTCTGACATTAACCTCTACATACAGAACACCTCATTCTGACATTAACCTCTACATACAGAACACCTCATTCTGACATTAACCTCTACATACAGAACACCTCATTCTGACATTAACCTGTACATACAGAACACCTCATTCTGACATTAACCTCTACATACAGAACACCTCATTCTGACATTAACCTCTACATACAGAACACCTCATTCTGACATTAACCTCTACATACAGAACACCTCATTCTGACATTAACCTCTACATACAGAACACCTCATTCTGACATTAACCTCTACATACAGAACACCTCATTCTGACATTAACCTCTACATACAGAACACCTCATTCTGACATTAACCTCTACATACAGAACACCTCATTCTGACATTAACCTCTACATACAGAACACCTCATTCTGACATTAACCTCTACATACAGAACACCTCATTCTGACATTAACCTCTACATACAGAACACCTCATTCTGAACACATAACCTCTACATACAGAACACCTCATTCTGACATTAACCTTACATACAGAAACTCTGACATTAACCTCTACATACAGAACACCTCATTCTGACATTAACCTCTACATACAGAACACCTCATTCTGACATTAACCTCTACATACAGAACACCTCATTCTGACATTATACAGAACACCTCATTCTGACATTAACCTCTACATACAGAACACCTCATTCTGACATTAACCTCTACATACAGAACACCTCATTCTGACATTAACCTCTACATACAGAACACCTCATTCTGACATTAACCTCTACATACAGAACACCTCATTCTGACATTAACCTCTACATACAGAACACCTCATTCTGACATTAACCTCTACATACAGAACACCTCATTCTGACATTAACCTCTACATACAGAACACCTCATTCTGACATTAACCTCTACATACAGAACACCTCATTCTGACATTAACCTCTACATACAGAACACCTCATTCTGTCACAACCTCTACATACAGAACACCTCATTCTGTCACAACCTCTACATACAGAACACCTCATTCTGACATTAACCTCTACATACAGAACACCTCATTCTCTAACAACCTCTACATACAGAACACCTCATTCTGACATTAATCTCTACATACAAAACACCTCATTCTGACATTAACCTCTACATACAGAACACCTCATTCTCTAACAACCTCTACATACAGAGCACCTCATTCTGAAATAAACCTCTACATACAGAACACCTCATTCTGACATAAACCTCTACATACAGAACACCTCATTCTGACATTAACCTCTACATACAGAACACCTCATTCTGTCACAACCTCTACATACAGAACACCTCATTCTGACATTAACCTCTACATACAGAACACCTCATTCTGACATTAACCTCTACATACAGAACACCTCATTATGTCACAACCTCTACATACAGAACACCTCATTCTGACATTAACCTCTACATACAGAACACCTCATTCTGACATTAACCTCTACATACAGAACACCTCATTCTGACATTAACCTCTACATACAGAACACCTCATTCTGACATTAACCTCTACATACAGAACACCTCATTCTGACATTAACCTCTACATACAGAACACCTCATTCTGACATTAACCTCTACATACAGAACACCTCATTCTGACATTAACCTCTACATACAGAACACCTCATTCTGACATTAACCTCTACATACAGAACACCTCATTCTGACATTAACCTCTACATACAGAACACCTCATTCTGACATTAACCTCTACATACAGAACACCTCATTCTGACATTAACCTCTACATACAGAACACCTCATTCTAACATTAACCTCTACATACAGAACACCTCATTCTGACATTAACCTCTACATACAGAACACCTCATTCTGACATTAACCTCTAAATACAGAACACCTCATTCTGACATTAACCTCTACATACAGATCACCTCATTCTGACATTAACCTCTACATACAGAACACCTCATTCTGACATTAACCTCTACATACAGAACACCTCATTCTGACATTAACCTCTACATACAGAACACCTCATTCTGACATTAACCTCTACATACAGAACACCTCATTCTGACATTAACCTCTACATACAGAACACCTCATTCTGACATTAACCTCTACATACAGAACACCTCATTCTGACATTAACCTCTACATACAGAACACCTCATTCTGTCACAACCTCTACATACAGAACACCTCATTCTGACATTAACCTCTACATACAGAACACCTCATTCTGACATTAACCTCTACATACAGAACACCTCATTCTGACATTAACCTCTACATACAGAACACCTCATTCTGACATTAACCTCTACATACAGAACACCTCATTCTGACATTAACCTCTACATACAGAACACCTCATTCTGACATTAACCTCTACATACAGAACACCTCATTCTGACATTAACCTCTACATACAGAACACCTCATTATGTCACAACCTCTACATACAGAACACCTCATTCTGACATTAACCTCTACATACAGAACACCTCATTCTGACATTAACCTCTACATACAGAACACCTCATTCTGACATTAACCTCTACATACAGAACACCTCATTCTGACATTAACCTCTACATACAGAACACCTCATTCTGACATTAACCGTTACATACAGAACACCTCATTCTGACATTAACCTCTACATACAGAACACCTCATTCTGTCACAACCTCTACATACAGAACATCTCATTCTGTCACAACCTCTACATACAGAACACCTTATTCTGACATTAATGTCTACATACAGAACACCTCATTCTGACATTAACCTCTACATAGAGAACTCCTCATTCTGACATTAACCTCTACATACAGAACACCTCATTCTGACATTAACCTCTACATACAGAACACCTCATTCTGACATTAACCGTTACATACAGAACACCTTGTTCTGACATTAACCTCTACATACAGATCACCTCATTCTGACATTAACCTTTACATACAGAACACCTCATTCTGACATTAACCGTTACATACACAACACCTCATTCTGACATTAACCGTTACATACAGAACACCTCATTCTGACATTAACCGTTACATACAGAACACCTCATTCTGACATTAACCTCTACATACAGAACACCTCATTCTGACATTAACCTCTACATACAGAACACCTCATTCTGACATTAACCTCTACATACAGAACACCTCATTCTGACATTAACCTCTACATACAGAACACCTCATTCTGTCACAACCTCTACATACAGAACACCTCATTCTGACATTAACCTCTACATACAGAACACCTCATTCTGACATTAACCTCTACATACAGAACACCTCATTCTGACATTAACCTTTACATACAGAACACCTCATTCTGACATTAACCGTTAGATACAGAACACCTCATTCTGACATTAACCTCTACATACAGAACACCTCATTCTGACATTAACCTCTACATACAGAACACCTCATTCTGACATTAACCTCTACATACAGAACACCTCATTCTGACATTAACCTCTACATACAGAACACCTCATTCTGACATTAACCTCTACATACAGAACACCTCATTCTGACATTAACCTCTACATACAGAACACCTCATTCTGACATTAACCTCTACAAACAGAACACCTCATTCTGACATTAACCTCTACATACAGAACACCTCATTCTGACATTAACCTCTACATACAGAACACCTCATTCTGACATTAACCTCTACATACAGAACACCTCATTCTGACATTAACCTCTACATACAGAACACCTCATTCTGACATTAACCTCTACATACAGAACACCTCATTCTGACATTAACCTCTACATACAGAACACCTCATTCTGACAATAACCTCTACATACAGAACACCTCATTCTGACGATAACCTCTACATACAGAACACTTCATTCTCTAACAATCTCTATATACAGGACACCTCATTCTGATCATAACCTCTACATACAGAACACCTCATTCTGACATTAACCTCTACATACAGAACACCTCATTCTGACATTAACCTCTACATACAGAACACCTCATTCTGACATTAACCTCTACATACAGAACACCTCATTCTGACATTAACCTCTACATACAGAACACCTCATTCTGACATTAACCTCTACATACAGAACACCTCATTCTGACATTAACCTCTACATACAGAACACCTCATTCTGACATTAACCTCTACATACAGAACACCTCATTCTGACATTAACCTCTACATACAGAACACCTCATTCTGACATTAACCTCTACATACAGAACACCTCATTCTGACATTAACAGTTACATATAGAACACCACAATCCGACATTAACCTCTACATACAGAACACCTCATTCTGACATTAACCTCTACATACAGAACACCTCATTCTGACATTAACCTCTACATACAGAACACCTCATTCTGTCACAACCTCTACATACAGAACACCTCATTCTGACATTAACCTCTACATACAGAACACCTCATTCTGACATTAACCTCTACATACAGAACACCTCATTCTGACATTAACCTCTAAATACAGAACACCTCATTCTGACATTAACCTCTACATACAGAACACCTCATTATGACATTAACCTCTACATACAGAACACCTCATTCTGACATTAACCTCTACATACAGAACACCTCATTCTGACATTAACCTCTACATACAGAACACCTCATTCTGACATTAACCGTTACATACAGAACACCTCATTCTGACATTAACCTCTACATACAGAACACCTCATTCTGTCACAACCTCTACATACAGAACACCTCATTCTGTCACAACCTCTACATACAGAACACCTCATTCTGACATTAACCTCTACATACAGAACACCTCATTCTGACATTAACCTCTACATACAGAACACCTCATTCTGACATTAACCTCTACATACATAACACCTCATTCTGACATTAACCTCTACATACAGAACACCTCATTCTGACATTAACCTCTACATACAGAACACCTCATTCTGACATTAACCTCTACATACAGAACACCTCATTCTGACGATAACCTCTACATACAGAACACCTCATTCTGACATTAACCTCTACATACAGAACACCTCATTCTGACATTAACCTCTACATACAGAACACCTCATTCTGACATTAACCTCTACATACAGAACACCTCATTCTGACATTAACCTCTACATACAGAACACCTCATTCTGACATTAACCTCTACATACAGAACACCTCATTCTGACATTAACCTCTACATACAGAACACCTCATTCTGACATTAACCTCTACATACAGAACACCTCATTCTGACATACAGAACACCTCATTCTCATTAACCTTACATACAGAACACCTCATTCTGACATTAACCTCTACATGACATTAACCTCTACATACAGAACCTCATTCTGACATTAACCTCTACATACAGAACACCTCATTATGTCACAACCTCTACATACAGAACACCTCATTCTGACATTAACCTCTACATACAGAACACCTCATTCTGACATTAACCTCTACATACAGAACACCTCATTCTGACATTAACCTCTACATACAGAACACCTCATTCTGACATTAACCTCTACATACAGAACACCTCATTCTGACATTAACCTCTACATACAGAACACCTCATTCTGACATTAACCTCTACATACAGAACACCTCATTCTGACATTAACCGTTACATACACAACACCTCATTCTGACATTAACCGTTACATACAGAACACCTCATTCTGACATTAACCGTTACATACAGAACACCTCATTCTGACATTAACCTCTACATACAGAACACCTCATTCTGTCATTAATGTCTACATACAGAACACCTCGTTCTGACATTGACCTCTACATAGAGAACTCCTCATTCTGACATTAACCTTTACATACGGAACACCTTGTTCTGACATTAACCTCTACATACAGAACACCTCATTCTGTCACAACCTCTACATACAGAACATCTCATTCTGTCACAACCTCTACATACA
>NW_026783098.1:0-19082 GCF_031769215.1 Ylistrum balloti
AGTACAACTTACACACATGTTATGAAGAGTGCGGGAACAACATGCATCATATTTGATGTTATATTCTTGGAATCAAAGTAAGGTAAGTCCATGTCTATTTAAATTTAAATGCCTTTTGTATTAAGTCGTCAACATTATTCTGATCGCATTTGTGACTCGGGTAGTAAAGTTTACAGGCTATTTTTATCGTAGCAGTGCACTCGCTGACAGAGTGATCTCTCGGTGCAAAACTGATCTGTAAACTACGACTAAGCACGAACACATATTAGACTGTATCTTATGTATCTTGTACACAAAAGTATTTGCTTGGTCTGTAGTTGACTAAATAAAGTTCCATGAAGTTTATTATTTTATATTTTGTTTCTATTCTGCAATAAAAATAATATTTAACTCGTTTTCAAGTTTGTATATTCTGATAATTACAAGGGTAACTACATTGGTATAAAAAAGAAAATTTAATTTCGAGTTATCTCACCGTAAAATTGCCATGGTAAAATTATGACAGGTAGCCTACAAAATGGCGGAGATACAAAATGGTGCCTGGTCGTTTCGGTACCTGGACGTTTCGGTACCTGGACGTTTCGGTACTTCAGTTAAAAATGGTCTTAATTTATATCATTATATTTCACTATCAAACATACATTCAATATAATATGAGTCAGGCACGGCCTGGAAAGAGCGAAGCTAGCCCAGTTTTATGTCAGTTGTCACACTGCATTTTTTGCCATCCCCGATCAAGAATTTATTTGATATCATAAACATTGATTTAGGCCTAGAAAAGGGAAAATATTTTTTACCTGATTTTACACGTGTATCCAAGATCTTTCATCAGTCCAGTTGTGGCCAGGTGAACGATTTCACCTCATTCAATAATGTAATTTCTCAGATAAAATATTGTATTGATATAGCATATAATAACTGTGGTCTTTTAATTATTTGACTTCTTTTATATAATTAGTGTTCGTGTAGGTAAAGTTGTCTATTGTAAAGTTATGCAATTAGGGACTATGCATATATTTATGAATTTATTAGTGTGTAACAGGAGAGGGAAAATGCACGGCCAGGCCGGGGTTCGAACCCGGGACCTTTCCGAACTCTAGACGGATGCTCTACCTACTGAGTAGGTTATAATACCTATTAAATGGTCGCGGACGATTGACCCGCTCCAGTACCGCTACACTCCTCTCTCCTTATTTTAAGTTTTCGCCCCCGAAGACATTACATCTAGCAATCCAGGTTCGGGTATCCCCTTGTTAAGCACTCACCTACTGCTTGAAACAAGGTTTGGTCACCACACCAAATGAAGCAGGAGTGTTAAAAATGCACAGCCAGACCGGGGTCCGAACCCGTGAACTTCACTTACCTGAGTATCAGTGTTGTATATGTTCTATGTATAGGTATGGTCATGTAATCTACCTGTATTTTTGGAGGGAAAGTTTTTTTGTGTAAATTGTGTTAGGTAGGAATTTATGTATTGGTGATGTACCTTCAACTATGACTATCTGTATTAAATAAACGAACCCGACCCGGTTGTTCTAGTCATCCTTTAATAGACCCCAGTACAACCGGGTTACACAGTGTTGTGGGACAATGGAGTCCATCCTGTAGGTAGAGTTACCGGTACTTTCACAGCATGTACAACATGGTATTATACATATATATTAATACCATAATGTATGTTATCACATTTGCTGTATAGTTTATTATGTTAGATGCTCCATGGTAGCAGTGATCAGTGGCATAGCTGTGGTCCATGGAAAAAAAGTTAAGTTGAAGATGATTAACTGGTTTTTTTTTCACCTGAAGTTACTGTCCCTTCAACCAAACATTATATCTAGACCTAAACAAACTGCTGCTGCTTGAATTTCACAAATTGTTGTCCATCCTGCATTTTGTACCATTTTTCTCCAGTAAATGGGTCAGGTTTGTGACAGAAGGGTCAAATTTTAGCACAGTATATCTAGAATCTATATTTAAAAAAATTAACAAGACATGACACTTATACTAACATTCACACATACGAGTCATCATCATCATCACCACCACCACCATCATCATCATTCATTATCATCATATTAACACACCGGTTTTGGTAAATTTCTAATAAATTTGTTTTCTGAATTTGGCAGTAGACTCTAGATCTGTTTGATTTCAAGTTTAGGGATAATGTGGGGCTCCTATGTTTTATGCCGACTTTACGAGGTCATTCACGTGTACATGTAGCCCCATCATATGCATGCCAAAAGCTGATCAGTTCATGTTCTGGCCATGGGACAGCAGTTGGTTTCATATGCATTTTACATATATTTGAGTTTTATAAGTTTAAACTTTCTTTTTGATAAAGAGATAAATGTTGCATAGCATGTGTTTTGTAGTGTAAGGCCCATTTGTTTTGTTCCCTGCCTCCTTTAATTTGACAAATTAAAAATAGGGTAGGTACAGTACAGTAAGTAGGGTAAAAAATTATCCTGGAAAAAAAAATATTCTGGAAAAACATTTAATTCATATTTATGTAATTATTTCATTAGCCAAATGTCATTTTTATTTTGTGCTTTTAATTTTGTTAGACTTTTAGTAAAATTAAAAACTGAAATAAAAGTATGTATATGTGCATGCAATGCTAAATCTATCTTGGTAACAAATGGGCACACACATAGCTCTAGGATGGCTCCTGGTTACAATGACAAGAGATGGAGCTACATGTACATGTAGTTTTGGGAGTTGATTTGTTTATAAACAGCTTGCCAAGGTTGTTGGGCAAGTGGATTTGCAATAATCATATGTGAAATTAAGATAAGGATTTTTGAGAAATCACTAGACAGCTGGTGTCAGTGTGTTAATTAGTGACATAAAAACTTAAAGTGGGGGAGGGGGTTAAAATGAGGCAGGAAACAAGATGAAATTCTTTTCCTATTATGCAATATTTATTTATTTTTGCAACTAGATCTATATGTATTACTATTAATTTTTTTCAGGTTAAGGATGACCATGTTGATACCATGTCACCAGATATAAGATAAGCTGAAAACCAACCAACACCAGGATCACCTGTCCATGTCTATTCTGTTCCTCTGGTAAAAAAGGTTGAAGTGCTAAGGGAGCGGTCAAGAAATAAACCAGACATTGTAAGTTCATTGTACATAATTTATATTTATATATACCGTAAATATTCACGTATAGTGCGCACTAGGGGTGTAACGATACGGGTACCTCACGATACAATACGTATCGCAATACAGGGGCCACGATACAATACGTATCGCCATACGGTGTTTCAACTTAGAATGCAATAAACAAAGTAATGATACCTGAATTAAAACAAAATATAAACAATGTTAACCTTTCAAACTTTATCAAACTACAACAATTAACACATATTGGTTCAAATTAAAATTGTAAGTTCTTTTTTAAAAAGATCAATATGTCCACATTTTCAGGTGAAAGGGCAGCACGCTGCGCAGACACTATGTCTCCTGCAGTTGAGAAGACACGTTCACTGGGTACAGAGGTACCCTGAATTGCCAGATATGATCTGGCAAGTCTGGAGAGAATAGGATAATTATCCTGATTCTCTCTCCACCATGCCAGTGGGTTGTCCTTAAGTTGGATTCCTTGTGAGGCTCTGTATTTATGGATCTCATTCTCAGCCCTGGTTCTAATTGGCTTCCCAGGTTCAACATTTACAACCATTATATCCCCAAACAGATCTTCCATGGCAGACTTCAGCTTTTTCCTTTTAGGACTAGATTCAACTGATTCATCTGAATCAGGAGAACCTGAAAAAGAATTGAAAAGCTATAAACATACATGTAAAAAATTAAAATAAACAATTAACATTTAAGCAATTTATAGGTATTTACATGTAAAGTTATAAACTTTAAATGTGTATTATTATATTAGTGTTATAGACTTACAGTGTTTTGCAGGGGTAATACTGAACTATTTTGGGTCAATGAAAAAGTTTTATTTGGTAAGGTCACTAAGATGAGTGTGCAAATGAACAATAAAATTATGACCAAATTTATTAAATTTTATTTTAACCTTTTGTATTGCTAATCCTGTCAGCTTTCATGGCATCATCTGATGTGGATGGACTCTGGTCTGGCTCCATTTTCACTCGAACCTAACAAATTAATTAGAATACAATATTAGTTAAACAAATTCTAAACACTCAGAAAATGCCAGACATGGGATTACTGATAACCTTAATTGTGTTTTTAATAAAAGAAATATTTATTTTATATATTACTTAACTCGATATAGTATGGATAGATTAATTAGATATTGATTATTCAATAATTATGAGCAAACATTATGTCAGATTTAAACTAAACTTCATGTGAATTTATGGTAAATAATTAAAAATACAGTGAAACTGAAATCATGAAATGACAGAAATGTATGAAATTAAGAATTTCACAATGGAATTGTAATTGTTTAAACAATTTTAAAAAGTTGCTTCTATTTATTAATCATTTAAATTCATTACCTTTTTAGTGTTTATAAAAACATTTCCTTGAAAATGATGAATTCTATATTGACAATTTGACACATACATTGTACATGTTGTATATTATTATTATATTTATAAATCAATAATCAGTAACGTACATGTAACTCCAAATATGTTCAACCTACCTTTAAGATGAGTTATGTCTATGTTTTGGATGTTTGGGGTTTTTTTTTTTTGTCCAACGATAAATAGTCACTGTATGACTGTTAAACATCAGAATAAGCAGAAAACTGAAAAAAATTAACACAACACAACCAAGAGGATATAAACAGATCAATAAAGGATGATAAAGGAGAAAGGGCAAAGAATTTTATTTGCTTTATGTTTTTGTCAAAGACATAAAGCAAATAAAATTTTAAGAATCAAAGTGACAAAATGAAACTTGAACCTTAACAATGTTAAATAAAACGTTTTGATATAATGTTAACAGTAGGTCATAATAAATTAATGTCTCAAATATTCCCGTGAATAGAATGTTTGCTATAATCATTGTATCTGTATGTATCATTATGAAAATACTTTTTAATTACCTAATACTGTAATACATGTATACAAAACTTACAAGCAGAGTTACAAGTATAAAATTATAAACAATAGTTTAGACTTTTGACAAACCTCTAAAATACCATAAAGAACTATTTTAAGTTTAATTTGCTAAATTCAACAGATATTCAACTATTAAATCATGCAAAAATACCTCTTCTTCTGATTCTGTCATCATGTCTACAAGATTGCCATAGACTCGATTGGCTTCGACCTGGTCGTGATAGGGCAGGGTCTTGAATCTGGGATCCAGGGCACAGCACATCTCAAGCCATCTGATGATGTCTGGATCAGAATATCTTGACTCGATGTCATTACGTATTTCTGTTTTTACATGGGCAGCAAGACCTGAATCAGACTCATTTTCTCTCAGTTGCCTTAGCAGTCGTTCCTTCATCAGGTGAACTAGAGATATAGTGGGTGATTTTTCCTCACACATGATGGTGGTTATGGTTTTCAAGGGCTTCAACACATCTACCAACTCCTCAGCTAGAGAAATGTCCGTGTCAGATAGGGTTACAACTTCTTTAAGGTTCTTTTTAATGTCTTTCTCCGTTAATGTTGCATATACAGCTGGCTGCTGTTCCAGAAAAGTACTCATCATATCAAAACTGGAATTCCATCTGGTCTTCACATCTTGGACAAGTCTTTTTGCTGGAAGGTTCAATGCTTTCTGTTTATCTTTAAGTTTCTTTGTAGCTGTGGAACTTGAGTGGAAAAATGTGACTATTCGTCTCATTCTACCCAAAAGTCGAGAAACAGAGTTTATCTGCATAGCTTTATGGGCTGCCAAATTTAAGCAGTGGGCGAAACATCTAATGTGTGGTTCAAAACCAGCTAGATTTACACCTTTAACAATATTTGAAGCATTGTCTGTGGCAACAGCAATCCTTTTGTCTGAAAGAACTTCTTCAACTTTTACTGTCCTTTTTAATTTCCACTCCTTCACAGTTTCCTGTAACACATCTGCCAAGTTTTCAGCTGTATGAGACTCAAATAACGGCCTTGTCTGCAGCACATAACATTTCAAATTCCAGTCATTATCAATAAAATGAGCTGTTACAGTGTTGTAACTCTGTGTGGCCTTAGATGTCCATCCATCTGTGGTCAAAGCGATAAAGTCAGCCTGACTAAGTTCATTCTTTACTCTATTGACACTTTCACTATATATTTCAGGAATGATTTTTTCGCTGAAATGGGCTCTCGATGGGATGGAATATTTTGGTTCAAGTGTATTTATCATGTGCTTAAATCCCGAAGTTTCAACAACGCTGAAAGGTCTCATGTCTACTGCAATGAATTGTCCGATGGACTTTGTTATCGCCACGGCCCTTGGTGAAGAAAATGTCATTCTTTTGTGTAATACATCTTGAAGGCGTAGTTGACCAGTAGTACAGCTAGTGTTACTCGATTCCTGTGTTGTTGTTTTCTCTTTCTTTCGTGATAACTCATGAGAAAGACTTTCGTAGATATCCTTGTGATGGCGTTTCAAGTGCGTCGCCATATTTGTTGTGTTCCCACATTTATAAGATACATTCATATCACAGTGGCGACAAGTTGTAAACTCTGTTACTACCTTACCATCTTTATCTTCCTGTCTAAATCCAAAATGCTTCCATATTTTGGATTTAAAAGTCGCCGGTGGAGATTTGAGATCGGTCGCCATTGTGTTAACAACTTTACAGTCAGTAAGAGTAACCTCCCTTGATCGGCGTATCAAAAAATAAAAACCCGTACCATACGCCGTATCGTACGGATATGCCTCGTATCATGAACCGAACCGTGACTTTTTTTGACGATATACCGTGGGACGGTATATCGTTGCAGTCCTAGTGCGCACTCGCGTATAGTGCGCAGGTACTTTTTGGAGATCAGATTTAAAAAAAAAATCTACAGAAAAATGAATTGACTGGTCACTGCGACGAAACATTTGATGTGGTCTGATCCATTGATAATTAGGAAACCACAATGAGCGTGACCCTAACACATGTAATTACCTTAAGTAAACAAATTTACCCAGGTGACCTAACAAGCATGAAAGGCTTGGCTGATTGTATAATTAACGGTTAATGGCAGTTAACACGTTGAGTATGAGGAGACTGATGACACCCGGCTTGGGCTGAACGCGTGCTATTGGTCAGAAAACGATGTTGTTTTAACTGTCTGAACATTTTCAATCCTACCAGGTGGTTTGTTCAGTATAGGCATGATCTTTCATGGTATCTGTGCCCACCGCGGTATCCGAAGGTATTTAATGATAGATTGTTTACACTGACTTCGACATGGGGAAACTGCGAACGCCATTTGACTACGCCGAGAGACTGGAGTTTCGTGCCGCCGGTCGCCACTTCGACATTCCAGAGTGAAATATCAAGGCACGGAAGAAAGAAAAGACAGTCAAAAGTCCCAACCACTGACCAGAAGGGCTAACATAGGTTCGACAGCGAAACACCCAGAGATGGAGAGAGAGAGCTGTTCAACTTTGTATGCGATCGCCGATATCCCGACATCGCTGCCAGTACAACAGAACTGCGCGTGCGGGCCATGCAGATCAAGAGGTCATGGGGTCACCAACTTTGGGCATCGGTGGGATGGGCTGTCTGATTTATGAACAGAACGACAATCGCCTAAAAACTTCCGGATTCATTGAATTCCACAGATACATCATCAAAATGAGGCAGAAATTCAGACACTACTATAGCCCCGACCAATAGTAAGACCGACGGGAAACGAAAAAAATTAGATTCACCGTAATGCTAGCGTGAATGGCAGATGATTAAAACATTCGAAATTTATTTTATTTTATTTTTTTGTTGTTTTTATCTCCAAACTATCATATAAGACCGACGACTTTTACATATAACTATGTGAAGGGAGGTAATCCAATATGGCGGATGCAGAACTCGGGAATGATAACCCCAGGAATGGCATGTACCTGCGTATAGTGCGCACCCCCTTTTTGACACGACAGTTTCAGCTTAAAAAAGTGTGCAATATACACGAATATTTACGGTATATCAATATGCTCTAGGTAATGCAGCAAGTACTGTAAATAATTACTATGTTATGTGTAAAAAAAACAAAAGCTGAAAAATATTAAGCCTTGGCCCCATGGAGGTGTTTATATTCAGAATGTTTACAATATGCTGATGAATACCTTGCTGTTTTATCAGTGTATGTACATGTAAGTAGGAAACGATTTCTAATTTTTGTCTCATTTTTATTCCAGGTGAGAGAGATGGAAGATAGAAAAATGAAAGAAGTTAATGATATGTCACCAGCTGTTAGAGACATTTACAACCAACTGCTGTCCCCAGAATCACACCCAAATGTCAGTTCACCACCTTTGTCCAAGAAATTGAAAATTCTTCATGAGAAAACCAAGAGTGAACCAGACGGAGTGAGTAAAAAAAAAATAAATAAAAATCATGGCGTTACAGACAAATTTGGTGTAAAAAAGCCTGTCATTCATGTTCAGAGATGTAAAATGTACATGATTTGACATTTCATTTAAATTGTTTTTTTTTTAATATGTGCACATTCAGCAGCTGCAGTTCAACTTCAAGTGTAAATTCATTGAACTAAGTTGTAACTGTGTGACTTATGTGGGATTTTATAATTTATGCTCAGTGTACCGGCACTGTTAAGTAAATTTGACATACAAAGAATTTAAAGCACACATGAATTCATTCCAGGATGCATGGGTGACCTATGATACATCATTGTTTTGCTGTTGCATAGATACATATACATGCATCAAAAAATTGAACAGTAAATGTACATGTATTACATCCATGTTACAATGAAATGGCTTTATATCCTTGCAGGTACAAAGACATGGTGTACATGTAAACTCACAGAACCAGAATCCAAAAGATGCTTTGTCTACACTTAAAGGACTTATTGGACCAAGAAAGAAGACAGCGTTCAGAGCTTGCCAGTAGGTTGGAAGAAATCAAGAAAGTGCCCGTTTTCGGAGTAGAGAGATTCAAATACTCGCCATGTGACATACAGTTTTACACTGGTTTGCCAGATTACCTTACATTTTTGGCACTTTGTGATTTCCTACTCCCAGAAAAGCACAAGATTAACTCATTTTATTACCAGCAAAAAGAGACAGACAGTACATATGTTAACAGGAACAGGGGAAGAGACCCAAATTTAAGTGTCCAGGAGCAACTATTTTTGGTTTTGTGTTGCCTTCGTCAGGGATACAGAGAACAAGACCTAGCCCATAGATTCAACATTTCACAATCATGTGTCAGTGTGATTTTTAGTAAATTGATAAAACACATGGGGCATGTTCTCACAACATTGAATATATGGGCTCCAAAAGAAACCATCAACAAAAACATGCCTCAAACTTTCAAAGACTTGAACTATGGAAATACTAGATGTATCATGGATTGCACAGAAATATTCCTGCAGCAACCCTCATCAAATTTGGTTTTGCAAACTGTTTTGTTCAGTTCATATAAAAACCACCACACGGCAAAAGCACTAGTAGCTATAGCTCCCCACGGACCAGTGACATTTGTGTCGGATTTGTATGCTGGATCTGCAAGTGACTTTGATATTACCAAAGATTGTGGATTATTGAATTTGCTGGAACCTGGAGATCATGTGATGGCAGATAAGGGGTTTGAAATCCAACCGTTGCTGGATAATCTCAGAGTCAGAGTTGACCATCCACCTGTGTTAAGAGGTGTTCAGCAGATGTCCGTTGAACAGGAAACCACAACAAGGCGCATAGCTCGACTGAGAATCCACGTGGAAAGGGCAATAGAGCGCATAAAAAATTATCAGATTCTTCAGGAAAGCTTCCAATATAAACAATGGCGTTTATTGAATGACATATGGAAAATTTGTACAATTCTGACTTACTTTCAATCAAAGTTGGTTGAAGAGTATTAATCAATACTTAGTTCTAAGTCGTGTTGATTTCTTGTTGTTTGATATTGTCTGACAGAAGAAACTAAAATTTCAATCCATCTAAAGCTATGTACAGTTAATACATCAATGATCCATTACTTGGAAAATTAGGCAACAAATGAGTTATGACTAAACAATGACTTCTCGTGTATGTTTTAAAATTTTTTACACATCTTCATCCTCCACCTGTCAATCAATACATATAAATATAGTTTAACAAATATCTACAAGTACTTCCTTCATCTTTTGTTGTGGAACTAGCAACTTCATAAAATTCTGCATGTATACCAATATTTGTAATTTTTCATCATTAATGTGCTGTCCAAATGTTTAAATTTTCAGGTATACATGTAGCTCTGCTAACTTACATGTAGACACATGTACACCATACATGTATGTCCATTGTCACCAGTAATTCACATATATCTAGATCTAGACATTTTTTTTCAAATTAAAGTATGTGTATAAATATATATATGCATGCACATTTAATGATGTTCATGTATAGAGTCAGAGTTTCACAGCTACTTTCCTGTAGACCAATTCAGAATTGTCAAATGTATTTGCTTCATTAGAAATAACAAAACCGTTGTAATGAAATTCTGAAGAGTTTTATTTCTATGAAAATATTAAGTCAGTTTCAGGGTATATAATATATTTTCCGAATTTATATTCCTTTATTTGAATGTACAAGAATGTATTATGGTGTAATGAAACATTATGTGCTCCAGCTGGGATTTACACCTACAATGTAAAAGCAGTTAAATTGCATCACCAGGTGCTAAGTATGTTGTTACTTACTACCCGAGTACCCCTAAATTTAGAAAGATATTTATAATAAATTGACTAGAAAAAAATGGTGTAAATTATGTAGCTTCAAATATACACAAAGAAATGGAATGATTAATTTTTATTGACATATACCTGTGAAATATACATTTTATATTTCATTTTCTTACTTGTCTTCAATGAAGTTTCATATTACATCTGACAACTTCAGATCAACGACTTCTACCTGGTTAAATTTCATTTAGAGACTATCGATAACTGATTATATGATAACTTACAAGAATGCGACGCATTTACAACATGTTATCTTCCAAATTCAGCAGCATTCTTGTAAGCATGATTATTGTATTGTCACCCTAAGTGAGTAATATAACAGTAATAGAATAAATGGCATGCAATTAATATCGCAGTCTACAATGCCATACCTAACAGCTGTTTAACAGATATTGTTCTTTCATATTGGAAATTGAAACATTGTGAAACTGAAAAAAAAACATGTAATAGAAGGCAATGGGCATTTGAGACCTGATGTCTTCCTAAGTCCGCTTAGTGATGGTGTTGGCATTTAAAGTGAACAAATTCCAAAGTTCGTCGATGTTTTACTGCTGAAAAAGGAGACCTTTTCTTAATAATTGAAAACTGAACAGCTGTCTACGAAAATATTCAAATCTTCTTTAAATTGGTATTGTTTACACATCCTACTCTGATTCATCCTCATGTCTCCCTAACTCTGCATAATTAAAAAAGTCACTAACAAGTATGTCATCACACATTAATTATTCATACTTGAATCTTAGTAATACGAAATGTTGGATTTTTTCTTTCTGAGAAAATATACACTTAGAAATGGAATGATTAATTTTTATTTGCATATACCTGTGAAATATACATTTTATATTTCATTTTCTTACTTGTCTTCAATGAAGTTTCATATTACATCTGACAACTTCAGATCAACGACTTCTACCTGGTTAAATTTCATTTGGAGACTATCGATAACTGATTATATGATAACTTACAAGAATGCGACGCATTTACAACATGTTATCTTCCAAATTCAGCAGCATTCTTGTAAGCATGATTATTGTATTGTCACCCTAAGTGAGTATTATAACAGTAATAGAATAAATGGCATGCAATTAATATCGCAGTCTACGATGCCATACCTAACAGCTGTTTAACAGATATTGTTCTTTCATATTGGTAATTGAAACATTGTGAAACTGAAAAAAACATGTAATAGAAGGCAATGGGCATTTGAGACCTGATGTCTTCCTAAGTCCGCTTAGTGATGGTGTTGGCATTTAAAGTGAACAAATTCCAAAGTTCGTCGATGTTTTACTGCTGAAAAAGGAGACCTTTTCTTAATAATTGAAAACTGAACAGCTGTCTACGAAAATATTCAAATCTTCTTTAAATTGGTATTGTTTACACATCCTACTCTGATTCATCCTCATGTCTCCCTAACTCTGCATAATTAAAAAAGTCACTAACAAGTATGTCATCGCACATTAATTATTCATACTTGAATCTTAGTAATACGAAATGCTGGATTTTTTCTTTCTGAGAAAATATACACAAAGAAATGGAATGATTAATTTTTATTTGCATATACCTGTGAAATATACATTTTATATTTCATTTTCTTACTTGTCTTCAATGAAGTTTTACATTACATCTGACAACTTCAGATCAACGACTTCTACCTGGTTAAATTTCATTTAGAGACTATCGATAACTGATTATATGATAACTTACAAGAATGCGACGCATTTACAACATTCCATCTTCCCAATTCAGCAGCATTCTTGTAAGCATGATTATTGTATTGTCACCCTAAGTGAGTAATATAACAGTAATAGAATAAATGGCATTCAATTAATATCGCAGTCTACAATGCCATACCTAACAGCTGTTTAACAGATATTGTTCTTTCATATTGGTAATTGAAACATTGTGAAACTGAAAAAAAAACATGTAATATAAGGCAATGAGCATTTGAGACCTGATGTCTTCCTAAGTCCGCTTAGTGATGGTTTTGGCGTTTAAAGTGAACGAATTCCAAAGTTCGTCGATGTTTTACTGCTGAAAAAGGAGACCTTAACTTAATAATTGAAAACTGAACAGCTGTCTACGAAAATGTTCAAATCTTCTTTAAATTGGTATTGCTTACACTCCTTCTCTGATTCATCCTCATGTCTCCCTAACTCTGCATAATTAAAAAAAGTCACTAACAAGTATGTCATCACACATTAATTATTCATACTTGAATCTTAGTAATACGAAATGTTGGATTTTTTCTTTCTGAGAAAATATACACTTAGAAATGGAATGATTAATTTTTATTTGCATATACCTGTGAAATATACATTTTATATTTCATTTTCTTACTTGTCTTCAATGAAGTTTCATATTACATCTGACAACTTCAGATCAACGACTTCTACCTGGTTAAATTTCATTTAGAGACTATCGATAACTGATTATATGATAACTTACAAGAATGCGACGCATTTACAACATGTTATCTTCCAAATTCAGCAGCATTCTTGTAAGCATGATTATTGTATTGTCACCCTAAGTGAGTATTATAACAGTAATAGAATAAATGGCATGCAATTAATATCGCAGTCTACAATGCCATACCTAACAGCTGTTTAACAGATATTGTTCTTTCATATTGGTAATTGAAACATTGTGAAACTGAAAAAAACATGTAATAGAAGGCAATGGGCATTTGAGACCTGATGTCTTCCTAAGTCCGCTTAGTGATGGTGTTGGCATTTAAAGTGAACAAATTCCAAAGTTCGTCGATGTTTTACTGCTGAAAAAGGAGACCTTTTCTTAATAATTGAAAACTGAACAGCTGTCTACGAAAATATTCAAATCTTCTTTAAATTGGTATTGTTTACACATCCTACTCTGATTCATCCTCATGTCTCCCTAACTCTGCATAATTAAAAAAGTCACTAACAAGTATGTCATCGCACATTAATTATTCATACTTGAATCTTAGTAATACGAAATGTTGGATTTTTTCTTTCTGAGAAAATATACACAAAGAAATGGAATGATTAATTTTTATTTGCATATACCTGTGAAATATACATTTTATATTTCATTTTCTTACTTGTCTTCAATGAAGTTTTACATTACATCTGACAACTTCAGATCAACGACTTCTACCTGGTTAAATTTCATTTAGAGACTATCGATAACTGATTATATGATAACTTACAAGAATGCGACGCATTTACAACATGCCATCTTGCCAATTCAGCAGCATTCTTGTAAGCATGATTATTGTATTGTCACCCTAAGTGAGTAATATAACAGTAATAGAATAAATGGCATTCAATTAATATCGCAGTCTACAATGCCATACCTAACAGCTGTTTAACAGATATTGTTCTTTCATATTGGTAATTGAAACATTGTGAAACTGAAAAAAAAAACATGTAATATAAGGCAATGGGCATTTGAGACCTGATGTCTTCCTAAGTCCGCTTAGTGATGGTGTTGGCATTTAAAGTGAACAAATTCCAAAGTTCGTCGATGTTTTACTGCTGAAAAAGGAGACCTTTTCTTAATAATTGAAAACTGAACAGCTGTCTACGAAAATGTTCAAATCTTCTTTAAATTGGTATTGCTTACACCCCTTCTCTGATTCATCCTCATGTCTCCCTAACTCTGCATAATTAAAAAAGTCACTAACAAGTATGTCATCACACATTAATTATTCATACTTGAATCTTAGTAATACGAAATGTTGGATTTTTTCTTTCTGAGAAAATATACACTTAGAAATGGAATGATTAATTTTTATTTGCATATACCTGTGAAATATACATTTTATATTTCATTTTCTTACTTGTCTTCAATGAAGTTTCATATTACATCTGACAACTTCAGATCAACGACTTCTACCTGGTTAAATTTCATTTAGAGACTATCGATAACTGATTATATGATAACTTACAAGAATGCGACGCATTTACAACATGCCATCTTGCCAATTCAGCAGCATTCTTGTAAGCATGATTATTGTATTGTCACCCTAAGTGAGTAATATAACAGTAATAGAATAAATGGCATGCAATTAATATCGCAGTCTACAATGCCATACCTAACAGCTGTTTAACAGATATTGTTCTTTCATATTGGTAATTGAAACATTGTGAAACTGAAAAAAAAACATGTAATAGAAGGCAATGAGCATTTGAGACCTGATGTCTTCCTAAGTCCGCTTAGTGATTGTTTTGGCATTTAAAGTGAACGAATTCCAAAGTTCGTCGATGTTTTACTGCTGAAAAAGGAGACCTTTTCTTAATAATTGAAAACTGAACAGCTGTCTACGAAAATGTTCAAATCTTCTTTAAATTGGTATTGCTTACACATCCTTCTCTGATTCATCCTCATGTCTCCCTAACTCTGCATAATTAAAAAAGTCACTAACAAGTATGTCATCGCACATTAATTATTCATACTTGAATCTTAGTAATACGAAATGTTGGATTTTTTCTTTCTGAGAAAATATACACTTAGAAATGGAATGATTAATTTTTATTTGCATATACCTGTGAAATATACATTTTATATTTCATTTTCTTACTTGTCTTCAATGAAGTTTCATATTACATCTGACAACTTCAGATCAACGACTTCTACCTGGTTAAATTTCATTTAGAGACTATCGATAACTGATTATATGATAACTTACAAGAATGCGACGCATTTACAACATGCCATCTTGCCAATTCAGCAGCATTCTTGTAAGCATGATTATTGTATTGTCACCCTAAGTGAGTAATATAACAGTAATAGAATAAATGGCATTCAATTAATATCGCAGTCTACAATGCCATACCTAACAGCTGTTTAACAGATATTGTTCTTTCATATTGGTAATTGAAACATTGTGAAACTGAAAAAAAAACATGTAATATAAGGCAATGAGCATTTGAGACCTGATGTCTTCCTAAGTCCGCTTAGTGATGGTTTTGGCATTTAAAGTGAACGAATTCCAAAGTTCGTCGATGTTTTACTGCTGAAAAAGGAGACCTTAACTTAATAATTGAAAACTGAACAGCTGTCTACGAAAATGTTCAAATCTTCTTTAAATTGGTATTGCTTACACATCCTTCTCTGATTCATCCTCATGTCTCCCTAACTCTGCATAATTAAAAAAGTCACTAACAAGTATGTTATCGCACATTAATTATTCATACTTGAATCTTAGTAATACGAAATGTTGGAATTTTTCTTTCTGAGAAAATATACACTTAGAAATGGAATGATTAATTTTTATTTGCATATACCTGTGAAATATACATTTTATATTTCATTTTCTTACTTGTCTTCAATGAAGTTTCATATTACATCTGACAACTTCAGATCAACGACTTCTACCTGGTTAAATTTCATTTAGAGACTATCGATAACTGATTATATGATAACTTACAAGAATGCGATGCATTTACAACATGCCATCTTGCCAATTCAGCAGCATTCTTGTAAGCATGATTATTGTATTGTCACCCTAAGTGAGTAATATAACAGTAATAGAATAAATGGCATGCAATTAATATCGCAGTCTACAATGCCATACCTAACAGCTGTTTAACAGATATTGTTCTTTCATATTGGTAATTGAAACATTGTGAAACTGAAAAAAACATGTAATAGAAGGCAATGAGTATTTGAGACCTGATGTCTTCCTAAGTCCGCTTAGTGATTGTTTTGGCATTTAAAGTGAACGAATTCCAAAGTTCGTCGATGTTTTACTGCTGAAAAAGGAGACCTTAACTTAATAATTGAAAACTGAACAGCTGTCTACGAAAATGTTCAAATCTTCTTTAAATTGGTATTGCTTACACATCCTTCTCTGATTCATCCTCATGTCTCCCTAACTCTGCATAATTAAAAAAGTCACTAACAAGTATGTTATCGCACATTAATTATTCATACTTGAATCTTAGTAATACGAAATGTTGGAATTTTTCTTTCTGAGAAAATATACACTTAGAAATGGAATGATTAATTTTTATTTGCATATACCTGTGAAATATACATTTTATATTTCATTTTCTTACTTGTCTTCAATGAAGTTTCATATTACATCTGACAACTTCAGATCAACGACTTCTACCTGGTTAAATTTCATTTAGAGACTATCGATAACTGATTATATGATAACTTACAAGAATGCGACGCATTTACAACATGCCATCTTGCCAATTCAGCAGCATTCTTGTAAGCATGATTATTGTATTGTCACCCAAAGTGAGTAATATAACAGTAATAGAATAAATGGCATTCAATTAATATCGCAGTCTACAATGCCATACCTAACAGCTGTGTAACAGATATTGTTCTTTCTTATTGGTAATTGAAACATTGTGAAACTGAAAAAAAAACATGTAATATAAGGCAATGAGCATTTGAGACCTGATGTCTTCCTAAGTCCGCTTAGTGATTGTTTTGGCATTTAAAGTGAACGAATTCCAAAGTTCGTCGATGTTTTACTGCTGAAAAAGGAGACCTTAACTTAATAATTGAAAACTGAACAGCTGTCTACGAAAATGTTCAAATCTTCTTTAAATTGGTATTGCTTACACATCCTTCTCTGATTCATCCTCATGTCTCCCTAACTCTGCATAATTACAAAAAGTCACTAACAAGTATGTTAACGCACATTAATTATTCATACTTGAATCTTAGTAATACGAAATGTTGGATTTTTTCTTTCTGAGAAAATTTACACTTAGAAATGGAATGATTAATTTTTATTTGCATATACCTGTGAAATATACATTTTATATTTCATTTTCTTACTTGTCTTCAATGAAGTTTCATATTACATCTGACAACTTCAGATCAACGACTTCTACCTGGTTAAATTTCATTTAGAGACTATCGATAACTGATTATATGATAACTTACAAGAATGCGATGCATTTACAACATGCCATCTTGCCAATTCAGCAGCATTCTTGTAAGCATGATTATTGTATTGTCACCCTAAGTGAGTAATATAACAGTAATAGAATAAATGGCATTCAATTAATATCGCAGTCTACAATGCCATACCTAACAGCTGTGTAACAGATATTGTTCTTTCATATTGGTAATTGAAACATTGTGAAACTGAAAAAAAACATGTAATATAAGGCAATGAGCATTTGAGACCTGATGTCTTTAAAGTAAATGCATTTGAGACCTGATGTCTTCCTAAGTCCGCTTAGTGATTGTTTTGGCATTTAAAGTGAACGAATTCCAAAGTTCGTCGATGTTTTACTGCTGAAAAAGGAGACCTTAACTTAATAATTGAAAACTGAACAGCTGTCTACGAAAATGTTCAAATCTTCTTTAAATTGGTATTGCTTACACTCCTTCTCTGATTCATCCTCATGTCTCCCTAACTCTGCATAATTAAAACAAGTCACTAACAAGTATGTTATCGCACATTAATTATTCATACTTGAATCTTAGTAATACGAAATGTTGGAATTTTTCTGGGAAAATATACACTTAGAAATGGAATGATTAATTTTTATTTGCATATACCTGTGAAATATACATTTTATATTTCATTTTATTTGAAGTTTCATATTGAACAGCTGTCTGACAACTTCTTTAAATTGGTATTGCTTGATTCTCCTCATGTTGCATATAATACGAAATGTTGGATTTTTCTTTCTGAGAAAATATACATGGAATGATTAATTTTTATTTGCATATACCTGTGAAATATACATTTTATATTTCATTTTCTTACTTGTCTTCAATGAAGTTTCATATTACATCTGACAACTTCAGATCAACGACTTCTACCTGGTTAAATTTCATTTAGAGACTATCGATAACTGATTATATGATAACTTACAAGAATGCGATGCATTTACAACATGCCATCTTGCCAATTCAGCAGCATTCTTGTAAGCATGATTATTGTATTGTCACCCAAAGTGAGTAATATAACAGTAATAGAATAAATGGCATTCAATTAATATCGCAGTCTACAATGCCATACCTAACAGCTGTTTAACAGATATTGTTCTTTCATATTGGTAATTGAAACATTGTGAAACTGAAAAAAAAACATGTAATAGAAGGCAATGAGTATTTGAGACCTGATGTCTTCCTAAGTCCGCTTAGTGATTGTTTTGGCATTTAAAGTGAACGAATTCCAAAGTTCGTCGATGTTTTACTGCTGAAAAAGGAGACCTTAACTTAATAATTGAAAACTGAACAGCTGTCTACGAAAATGTTCAAATCTTCTTTAAATTGGTATTGCTTACACATC